>NC_083613.1:20230999-20530999 GCF_963584025.1 Labrus mixtus
TGTGTGTGTGTGTGTCAGGGGAAAGGGATTAGACGTCTGTGAACACACCTCTGTTTGTCACTAGAAATATGGCATATTCTTCCATGGCCTCCAGTCTGTGTAAACCCATCTCATAACACAGCTCCTCAATCACCTCCAGGGCGACCTGAAAAACACAACAACACACACATTTATATTACAGCCGTCTCATTGACAGTAGCGGCGGTGAAGGGCCAACAGTGTCGGGAAAAACTCACAGAGCACGTTTTGATTTTGGCATGACGTTCAATGCCTCCTGGAAAGAGAAACAGCTGTCGTTTTGAGCTCCGTCCTGCCTGTAAAATTACAAGCAGACAATCACATTAGTATGTACTATACATACACTAAACTTGTCAGATTACATTAAGGACCTGAACACACATAAATCTACATTTGTAGTGCTGAAAGGTGCCAAGTTAGAGTACAGTGTAACATTATTAAAATGTTAAATTATATTATTGAAATTGTGAAATTAAGATTCTTGTGCTAAATTACTGGAGACATATTGACTAGAGAAATATTTTCTAGCTCAGGCACACCCACAAGGTGTTCTTTTTGTATTGTATTTGTTTACTAATCATGTTTATATCTGTATAAATGTGAAAATGGACTAAATGAAAAGTTAAAAAAGACAATCAGTGCAAGGCATCTGTCACATAAAACTGCCCACGTCTATCATCACAGCAGATATATACAGAACACACTGACCAGCATTGCCTTCAGCTCCATGCTGTTGGGTGGAACAAGGCGGCCACCATACCGGAACGTCTTCTTAAGGTTCTGTTCGCATGCTTTAGCAATGCCTTACACATTTAAAGAAAAACATACATGTTGGTAATTTCTGAAATTTGTACAGCATATTTACACACTGTGATTGTGTATTTATTCACCCTGATACTGAGCCCCAGCACTGCGAGAAGCCTGCTGCAGGTATTTCAGCAGGAAGGGTTTGAGGACCTCAGAGCAGCGATGGAAGGCGGTCAGGATGTACAGCAGCCTCCATCCTCGAAGGCAGCTATCGCTGTAAAACGCGACAGTGCACGGACACACTCAGGATTACAGGCTCAGGGATGAAAGAGGTGTGCAGTTTGTGTATCTGTGTGTGTGGGTTTGTGGTGGGGAAGTTGTACATATGTTAGAGGAGACGTACGGTTTGGAGCTGGTGTTAGCAGTAAGCTGTCTGAGGAGCTGGCAGTAAGCCTCATCCCGCATCAAGGTGAACTCTCTGATGAGCTGAGGGGAGCACGGAAAAAATGAACACACACACGGACGCGCGCGCACACACACACACACAAATAAATACAAGATAACACACACATATGAGTAAACTTTCAAAGATAAACTAGTATCATGAGAAGAAAAGTGTGTATTTACCTTCAGGAAAGTGCTGACCACCTCCTGTTCTGTTGATCCCCTTAATGGAGAGTCACCCATGAAACGCATCACGGCTACACAGATTACCCAATCAGCACACATGCACACACATAGGAACACACACAGGTCAGTATTATTGAAGTCTTCAACAACAGATTATATACAGAAATCCTGCGCTTGAGAATTAAAACCTGATATGAAGATGTTAGATGGATGAATTGGAGCCCAGATGAAATTAGAGTGATTATATAAGATGATGTAATAGAGGAGAGAACTTACACAGACATAGGTCAGCTGACACTCTGCTCATGGCTACATCTGTAAACTCTATCAGAGACTCAGTCAGAGGAGTCTGCAAAGGAAGAACATGTACTGTACAAGGTAAGTGTCATATAAACATCTCTCTTAAAGAGGAATGACAAATAAAGTAAAGAGAGAATGTTTCAAGTTACGGCAGGATAAAGGCACCTTTGAGAACTTGATCATCTCGGTGGGCTCTCTGGAGTCTCTGGTCTTGCTTTTATTCTTCAGGGAATCTCTAAAAACACAGTCAGTCAAAAAGGGAAGCCTTTAGATTTAAAACTGGTCTTAATAAGTATTCAGAACATTACCGGTAACACTCATTACAATTAAAAGTCCTGTATTCAAAGCTTAAATCAGTTACAATATGAAAGTATTAACAACAAACAATTATTTAAGTATATATAAAATTAAATTAATTCTAACATTTGTCAGCTTTTCATCTGCATCTGTTTTATTATGATTCATGAAATTATTAGTATAGATTGTAAAAAAAAATCCTTTATGTTAAAGTTGGTATAAGTTGAGCTGATTGAACTTTAAATCTTGTGTAAAGGTGGGTTGGTAGTATCTCACAATACACTATACTTTATGAAACAAATATATTTTTGGTGTATAATTGACTCAGTTATTATATCTGTCAACGGCACAGCATGTAGTCTCTGCCACTAGGGGTCACTCAATCCAAACAGTAACAAAAGATGGAACCATGGGAGTTGTATTTAGTTTAAAGCAAAAATCATTGCAGATGAAAATGGATCTGATGTGACTCAGACAGAAAGCATTTTCATTGATAAGTTTATGTATTAAACTTAGAACAGTATACAATACGTTTTTTTAAATACTACCAGTTACAACTAAATTGAGTGTGCAACTTGCCATAAGTGCAACAATAAAATAAGTAAATAGCAGAAATAAAACACAGAATTCATGAAAACATTGCAGTAGTATGCAAGGACACAATAGCAACAGTAAAGGAGTTCACATTATTAACCTTAATTCACAAATGTTATGTCATCCAAGTAATGTTAGCAAATGCAAACAAACTCATCGTCAACTTCCTCCCTCACCCTCAGTATCATCATGTTATCTTGTGTTTCCCTTACAGCTGAACAAATGAAAGCACCTTGAATTGATGGGTTCAATTGAAAACATTTTTAAAGAATCCAGTGAAACAAAGAGTAAAAAGTGTAAGAGGAAGAAATTATCATCAAGGAGAGATTAGCACTTTAGACGTATGCTCAAGTACACTTTTAGTAAAGTGATTAAATCCTACACTAGCTTTTAGATATGGTTTCTGTGAAAGGTTTTTCTGTGTGTTTGTGAGGATTTCCCTGTGTGATCACATCTTTCCTTTGTCTCACCCCTTCTTGTTGGATGGCTGTCTGAAGTACTTCTTGGCAAACTCCAACATGTCATATTTACTGTCCTGCAGTACCCTCTCATCCAGATCTCCATCAGCGAAGCCGTCGAGGGAAACCCTCTGAAAACACAAGATTGGCAGTGAAAACCATCTAACACTCAGATCAGGTTGACAGACAGAAAAAGAAGAAAGTATTAGTGAGCGTGTGAGGACCTCAGAGCAGTGGGTCTACCTCTATTGTTTGATCTATCTCATGTGCAGCCATGGTGGATGCCACGGCAACAGCAACAGCTGATGACACAGCAAATTGTCCAGCTCCTCCTCGGGGCTCGGCCTTGCGGTCGAGTGGCAGCGACAGGAAGTCAGGAGCAGCGATGGGATGTACGCATTCAGTCGGGAAAGCCCCAGAGCGGCTAAACACAGCACCAAACTTCCAACCTGACACACACACGCATACGCACGCACACACACAAACACACACACACATATATCAAATTTGGCTTTATAAATCCAAAAATCACAGTAACTTATCTCATTGGATTTATACTGGAGGTTGGAAATATTCTTCTTTAAACATTACCAAGTGCCAGTTTAAAGAGCAAATGAAAATATCACAGTAAATTGCAATAACATGTGTGAATGCACACACTGGTTTTGTCTGGCTCAGTATCTGTTGATTGATCAATGAAACTACGTGACTTCTTTGAGTCTGTTATCATATTCCATCTTTGCTGGCTCAGTATCTGTTGATTGATCAATGAAACTACGTGACTTCTTTGAGTCTGTTATCATATTCCATCTTTGCTGTCCTAAAGATATGACATGAATCAATATTTTTCAAATTGACTCGCCATCTTCCATCTGAAAAATAATTTTCTGATACAATTTTGATTTAAAAACTGCTTGGGGCACTGTCAACATCATGGCACTTTTTTCTCCATGGCTTAAAATGCCATCATCAAGCCTCCAGGGTCCAGGCTAGTGAATCTCTCAAAGCTGTCAACCTAAAATGTCACCTTGATTTTTATTGGGCTTTGCATACGAAGCAAACATCTGGTCACCAAAACTAAACCGTAAAGTTTTATGATCCAGATCTATAAAATTACATTAATGTTATGCTCACCAAAGTCCTGAGTGTCCCTCTTCAGATCCTCCAAAAACACAACCTTTTTTCTCACCACACAGCCGTAACTGTAGCCTGGAGGAGACAAACACACGCACACACACTTACTCTTGGTTCATTGATTAACTTCTAAGAAAACAGGATTTCTTCTTTCTCTTTCTCTTTGTTTACCACGGTTTCTTACCTTTCTCTAGCCCATCCATAACCTGCAGCCTAATGATGTCACCTTTGTGAAAATTGAGCATCGACCTGTCGTCTGTCACAAAGTTTCGCTCTGCAATCACATAGTCTGAGTCCTGGGGGGCAAAGAAAAAAGACACAAATAGATCATCTCACAGTTGTACAAGTTACATTATTGTTACTCTTAACCTCACACGCCTACTAGAGCTGCATTAAACCTCACAGAAAACAAGAGTTTGTTACATTCAGTATGTGCAGATGAAGGGAGTTAGAAAAGCCAGCACATTAACAGCACTGTCAGTACTACTGTCCTTTGCTCTACATGTTTTTTATTGAATTTTTCTGTACTTTTTGGCTATGCTGAAAACAGTTGTATTCGTATGTTTTATATATAAAATATATAAAAAATAAATAATCCAGATCTTTATTTATAGTTGCACAATGTTGTTTCTGCAGAACCTCATTTATTAATCAGAGCATGATGTGCCTGTGTGTGTGTGTGTGTGTGTCTGTGCGTGTGTGTGTGTGTGTCTGTGCGTGTGTGTGTGTGTGTGTGTGTGTGTGTAAGTACTGTACCTTTTTAATCTCATTGATGAAGGTGTCTATGAGATATTTGACCTGCGTTGCCTTTGCTGAGAACAGGATGAGTTTCTCGTTGGTCAGATTGAACTCCAGCATGTTCTCAGAGGGGATGGTGACAAACAGGATGTCTGCATAGCTTAAAAAAACAGTGACACAATCGTACAATTCAGCAAATGTTAATGACAAATTATTTATTTTGTTTATAGTTCTTTGTTCATCATGAAAAAAACGTTGTCTCTACTGTTATCCTGTTGTAAGTGTGATTGTAGTTGTAGCTGTAGATGTAGTTCTTTCATGTTTATATTTTGTCCAACTTGCCTGAACAAATACCTTCCTTGACCAATTGACAAACAATAATCTTTTCACAGACATAGCAGTATTATTGCAAATATCAACAAGGTATTGTGAATTAACTCAACTATATTTAAGTTTAAAAAATCCAGCAGTGGTCAGGCTGGAATGAGAATTCCTTAAAACTATAGAAAAGAGGCAGAGCATTTTGAGATTATTGAGTTTTGAGTGTTATTTGTTAGATTAAGAGAGGGGAGTAAATAGAATACTTTGCCTTTTGAATAGTTTTGTAGCAACCTTTGTTATTTTGGCAACCTTTCTCTTATACACTTTGTATTTTAGGCTTTTTGCCTTTCCTTGACAGGACAATGGATAGAGTATTAACTTGGACGAGAGAGTGGGAAATGACATGCAGGAAAGGAGCCATATGTCGGACTCCAATCCGAGCCGCCTGCTTGGAAGACTATAGGCTTGGCCATCAGCCCCCCATTATTACTTTTTTAATCCCTTTTTTAAACATATTTTTTTAAATCTCGTTAATGTACCTTCTTGAACATTCAGTATGTACACACAACCCTTCCTCTGCATGTGAGATCATGTGGGATGGGGATCGTGGGGATATGGTAAGTGGTAAATGGACTTGAGCTTGTAGAGCACTTTTGTAATGTCCTTACTACTCAAAGTGCTTTTTTCACCGCAGATCACACTTACCCATTCACACCACATTCACACACTAATAGCAGAGGCTGCTTTGTAAAGAGTCCATCAGTATATTAACTAGTCCATTCATACACATTGACAAGCTGCTGACACAGCAGTGGGATCAATTTGCAGTTAAGTGTCTTGCTCAATCAGAATCAGAATCAGCTTTATTGGCCATGTATGCTTAAACACAGGAGGAATTTGTCTATCGTGAACTGTGCTCTCAATGTACAAAAGCAAACATTAAATATTAGCATAAACACTGCAGGAGCTGGGAATCGAACCCCTAACCTTCCATTTAGGAGACGACCGACTCTATCACAGCCGCCCCAATATAAAACATGCAGTCAATTTGTTGTGTGTTATCTTGTACTTTGTTAAATACATGCTAATAGAAATGTACAAATAAAACGTACGTGTAGGGTCGGAGCACTCTGAAGTAGTCCGGGGCTGCAGCGCTGCTTTTTACCGTCTTCAGCAGCTTAATACCACTGTGGGACACTGACAACACCTGCACACCTGTTCCTACACTACCCTGCACACACACAAACACAAACACCAGAGATGTTTTTTTTTTTATAAAAAGACAACATCACACTGTCAGTAAATATTATCCTCTGGAGATTTAGCAGCCTCACCGATGCAGGGAACAGACGGGAGAAGTATATTTCCCATGTTTCCCTTGCTGCTGTGACAACTCTTTTCTTTACATGCTCCTCCACTGGATCCATGTTCTGCTCTACCCCGTGTTTAGCTGTCAATCACACACATATACACATGAGCTCATGAATGTCAAAGGGACATGTTTGGATTAGATATTTCAGTCTTTAAGAAAAAAAACTGTGGCGGCGAGAACAGAGAGACTACCGAACAGAGCTTTCATTTTCTGCCTTTCATCCCGGGTGATGCGAACACACGCCTCCGACAAAGTGTCGTTCACTATCTGCAGGAGAGAACAGAGGACGGGAAGGTTTAGATAGTATTTAGTTTGTTCTGTCTAAGATTTCACTGTTGTCAGGTAAAAAGTACGGAGCAGAGAAAAAGAAGGTGAATGAATTGACTGCAGACATGCGGAGTGTGAAGTTACCTGTTTGAAAATGAGATCTAGCACCAGAGGATTGTTGAAACTGTCTTTGGGATAAAAAACCTGCAAAAGACAGAAAAATACTCACAAAAGAATAGAATACAAACACTGACAGTGAATCATGTTTTTTTTTTTTTTTGTCTTTGTGTGTTTGTGTTTGTACCCACCTCCTTCCTGAGGTAGAGTCTCCAGGGAACATTAGTGTAGGTGTAGTGCTCTTTATTGGAGCTCTGATGAAGCTGTGTAAGGATGCTCTCTGCCTCTACAGGAAGCTCTCGAGACACTGCAGCACAAACATTGTTACATATTTGAATTTCTCTTTCATTCAGTGCCCCTTATTTTCACAGTATTGTACTTAAGAGGTAGCTTGGATTTTTTGAAGTAACGTTGAAAGACGATGCCTCGAGATGACAGAAAAGTAAACAAAAGCATCAGGAACAAAACCGATTATGTCTTTGTAGTTATAATTTTTGTCTGTTATCACTGACAATGGGTCGTAGTCAGATGAGGTTAACGGTATGGTGCAAAAAACAGCTCTTGCTAAAATTTCCCACGGCAAAATATTCATATTGAGTGATACGTTTATCTGTTAAAAGAAAGCAGAATTCGATTTTATCTAACAGAAAAAAACACTTACACGTGTTTAGGACATTATAAGTAATGAGATCAAAGCTAATGCTTTGTTTACAGGGGTGCCAAGATCAACACACAATGAAAGGTCCTCACAGAAGCTTTAAAAAAAAAGGACAAACCTTAAAGAATAAAGTCACACTATGGTTAAGGTGCACTATGTAGATTTGGTAGTGAAATTTGAAAGTTGGAGAAGTGAAAAAAGTCTATGCTATATTTTCTGAACTACACAAAATACACAAAATGGATTCAAAGGAAAAAAATGGTTCCCGGGACACTATTTGGAGCTAAAAAGCTACCAGGAGAGTAAAGGTGTCACTGTTGCGGGTCCCCCCACCATAACGTCTCGCGTTGCATTTTATCTTCAAACAATGTTACAAGGACCAAATTTTCCTCTGAGGACAGTTTGTGAATCGAATTATGAACGTATAACAGAATCTGTAAAATTTTCCAACTTTCACATTTCTCTACCTATCTCTAGTGCACATTTTATTTTAGGGCTTTTTTTGCCTTTACTTGAGAGATAGGACAGTGGATACAGTCTGAAATCAGGGAGACAGAGAATGGGGAACGACATGCAGGAAAGGAGCCACAGGTCAGATTTGAACCCGGGCCGCCCGCTTGGAAGACTACAGCTTCCCCATACATGGGGTGCGTGCACTAACCACTGAGCCACCAGCACCCCATGAACATGTTTTTTTAATTGTACAACCACACTATGCATGCTGCAGCATGCAAAGAGAATAGTTCTAAGAGTAATATGGTTGATAAAAATAACACAATGCCAAATAAAAGGGCTCTCTGAAGGCAAGGTAAAAGAGTGCTATATTTTAAATTAAGTGGTATTGATTATGTAGGTGAAAACTTTTAGTAGCTTTAAGTACATTTTGTTCCAGAAACGTCCACAGTGCTACGTAGCTTAACTTCCATGATGGCAACCTGAATAGCTTCTTCAAACATTGGTTGGCATTTTTTGGAGGAAAATTTATTCATTCATTCATGATCTTTAGATTTCCTCCTCTAAGACAACCGGACTGACTCTTACTGCTTTGATTTGCTGTTATTTCTGAACGTTGTTGTCACCTTGTTTACAGAAACACTTTAAGATCAAGTGGCCGCAAGATAAGAGGAGAGATGTGTTTTCACAATCTACATATCTGTCGGGTGCCACCTGCCTGCTGTGAGGTTGAGTGTGTCCCTGTTTAACTGCTCCACTGTACTGCTGACCTTGTATGGCACATGCAAATTATCAGCAAATAGGCTTGATATTTTTTGCCAGCTGTGATTACGTGCGGGTTAATAAATGAGGAGAACTGTCACTTTACTTAAAATCAAAGCAGAATTTATGCAGAATAATGTGAGATGTCCTCTGACAAAACGATGTCTAGTGGGCGTATGTAAGGACATTTGACACATTTCAGAAGAGGTCAATGCTGAACGTCACGACCACCCTCTTAAGGGTTTTGTTCTCCTCTACATTTATTGCAGGAATGACTTTGAAGGTTCCCTTGAGAGCCAATTCCAGAAGGTTTTCATTCCTCAGGTGATTCCACTATTTAGCCTATCCCTCTAAGCTGCTCGGTTACAGGAGTTTTTGGTCAAAATAAAAAACTGAAAAACTGAATGTTTGCTCTTCTTGGAAAATGGTTAAAAACCATTGAATTATTCAGGTGCTTTAGATTAGCTGGGCTTGATCAGCAGTATTCAATTTAATTTAGTGGTATTGTGATTTTTTTGGGTTAAAACGTAATATCAGTGATTTGTTAATACAGGTTAAGACAGGGATTTATGACGCAGAAAAGTCATCATGATACATTTTGCTTAAAAGTACCTGTTTGATTCGTTTGGCCACTAGGGGCACTGCAGTCCAGTAAACAGACAGTATACATTATATTTTAAAAATAAAGGCTCATTGAAGAACCAAAGAACATTGCATTAAAGATTTTTTAGGAGGTAAAAATGCAATCAACAAATGTGTTACTTTTGTGCCAAAAAATGAAATCAATGTTATTTAATAATGTTTGCCATTTTTGATGGGACAGCTGAAGAAATGTTGGGAGGAGAGACAAGTTTCAAGACATGTATCGAAGGGCAGAGGCCAGGAGTGGGACCTTCGGCAGCTGCATCAAGGACTTTAGCCTCTGTGAATGGGGCGCTTGCTCTACCCACTAAGCCAAACCAGCGGCAGTGAAATAATTCAATCTAAATGATGATTTAGATTTAGATTTTCTAGTTTGATCTTGTGTGAGTACCTGGAGGAGGCTTTGGAAGAGGGCGATCAGGCGCTCTTGTCCTTGTGCTCTTGGTGGGTTTAAATCCCGCTTCTTTCATTGCAGACGCAGACCGGGAGGGGGGAACAGGACATTTGGGCTAAACAGACACAAAAAATATTCCTCTACATGACTTATTTAAACCATTGTGTAACATGCATGTGCACATTGCTACATTCAGTGACTTGTTATTCTGCAGGTACACGCGTGTGTGTGTGTGTGTGTGTGTGTGTGTGTGTGTGTGTGTGTGTGTGTGTGTGCGTGTGTGTGTTTGTCAGTGTGTGTTTACCTGGGGAGCAGGAGGGTGGTCCATCTGGGGTTTGAGGATTTGTAACGCTTCGTCCCGAGCAGTTTGCTTCTTCTGAAACTTTCCCTCTGGTCTCCTTAATACATCCACACAGTGTCAACATCTCACAGCACAGTTTGCAGGGACAACAAATGAGGTGTGCTGTATAATATGCGTTTGTGTTTAATTTGAGTAAATACAATCATTCTGGTGCTGTTTGCGCAGTCGGTATCTGTTGGTGGTTTGTTGCAGCCGGAGTTTTACAGTATGCACAGTTAATTCTGCGACTGAGGATGGCATCAACTGCTGTGATATATTTACAAGCAAAGATCTAGCTATTTTAATCCAGGAATACTTTGCTCACTCATCATCAGCTATCAGTCAGCCCTTGTGTGTGTGTGTGTGTGTGTGTGTGTGTGTGTTTGGGAGACCTCACCTCTTGCCAGGTGGCAGCACGTCTGGAGGCGGAGGAGGGGAGTTGTACCTTTTGATGATGTCTTTAAAAAGAATAAAAACAGTGTGAAGAATTTTATAGATGACACTTTATACTTTTCCATCATTCTTTCCAGATATCTACAAATTAAGTTTGATGAATTGCAACTTTATCAACATGATCATCATTCCGATGTGCCGAATGCATCCTGTGAAATGATTTTATGACACTGACAACTGAATTGAAATACCTTGGATGTCTTGGCTGGGGACGATGTGATCTGAAGTCTGAGGTGAGTACTTCACCACTTCTCCAGCAGGGGGTGGAGGAGACATCACCACTGGGGCTATAACACACACATAAAGAGAGAGAGAAAAATAGAGTCATCCTCTCATGTGTAAAGCTCTCGTGAATAAGAGTTTTAGTTAATGGACTGTCTCACTGTTTAATGCTTGCTCAATCTCTCATATTTTCTGTCTCTTTTCCTCTTACCAAACTTTCTGGCTGGTTTATCCTTGTTCATGGGGACCCCGGGAGCTTTCCTCCGAGGGACACTGTCCTTATCTGACTGAACCTGAAAAAAACGCAGAGAGGACAGAGAGTTTGCACTCAAAGCTTTGCAGACATTTAGTCTCCTGTGATTTGGTTGGAATCAGGGCAATGTCAGTACAAAGAAAAGGACAAGGAAAAAAAATACTCTAAAAAAAAGCAGCACATTTTTGATGTTACAGAAAATAACAAATGTGCAAGTGATTAATCTGCTTTTTGGCAAGATTATTTTTATTTTGTGAACGTATTTTGTGCACCAATTGCTGTTGTGTTTTTTAAACCATTTGAAAAGTGATGTTAACCATTGACAAAAATAAAAAGGTTCACATGGTTAAACAAAAAATACTTTCTTACAGAATCCGGGCATCAGAACACTTCCAACTGAACACTTGTAAAGATGTAGTGGCCAGTAATTCATTATTTTAAGCAACTACTGTATATCACAAGTCACAGACAATTTACTCAAATTAAACAGCGACATTAGAAACAGAGAAGAAATCAGCAGAAGCTGTAGGATTCCAATTTGTACATCCCTTAGTGCTGTTATTTCTATTTGGAGACTTTAGTGGGATTTTCTTCTCAGCCCACAGAATGTTAGCAATTTTAGCAATGAGAAATTAAGTGGAGTCTGTGATTGTCACTAGTGCTGGTTATTTTATTTATTGGCTTTTGTTTTTCTCAGTTTTTATTTTTTCTTCAGTTTTTTTTCTGGCCCTGTCTGTTCTTCCTTGGTGTTCGTCTCACTCCAAAAATATATCTCAATGAGATCAAATGAAGCATATCCATATTTTAATTTCACTTGCTTTCCCCTGAGTCATAGAAATGGTCTAATAATGTGTTTCTTATCTTGGCTCTTCTCTTCACTTTTGTTGCTCCTTTTTTGCTGAGCTAGCTTTTGCTCATCGTCCTGACAACACAGTCCTTATTTTATTAAAAACAAAGCACTCACTCTGTCCATTAAAAGGAAAGTCCTTCTGGGTTTGGGGGTATAATGTTTCCTTTTAAAACACTGTCTGTTGTTGTTGGGAGTTATTTTTCATGAATTAAAAAGTACTGCATCATTATGTAACGTGTCATTCTGGACTGTTACCTCACATGTCTCAGAGTTACTGACCTGTGCAGCAACGTTGGCTTTAGGCCCTGCTGCCTCAGTTTTGTTGGTTTTGAAGGGGCCGGGCTGAGGGTTGGGGTTGGGGTTAGGGTGGGAGGCCTGAGGCTGAGCTGCAGGGTGAGTCCGGGGCTCAGTGGCTTGTTCCTGTTGAGTGGTTGGAGGATAGGGCCTGGGCAGGATGTTTGCGTCAGAGTAAGGAGTGGGACTGAAGTTAGCATAGGGGCTGGGTGGGATGTTAGCGTATGGACTTGGGGGTATGACAGCATAGGCTGGGGCGTACGGGCTGGGAGGGTGATGGAGCAGAGGACTCATTGGTGGGCTTGTGATTGGGGAAGTGGGTGGACTTGTGACTGGGCTGCTGACGATGGCCATGGCCTGCATGGTCATCTGCTGGGCCTGGGAAAAAACAAACCACTTATAAATCCCAAGATAGGAGCGCTTCATAGAGAAACAGAAGCAGATCCAGAAGGAGGGTTTACCATGATGACGGCCTGCTGGTTCACAATCGCCTGCTGCTGCTGGGCTAAAACAGCCTGCTGGGCATCTGGAAGAGAGAGCAGAAACACCGTCAACAGGATGGAGGGAGAAAAAAAATTATGTCTGACTCCTTTTTTTTGTCATATTTGTCTTCACACTCGAAACAAACCAGGTGTTACAGGTGCCACAGCGGCAACAGGAGGCGACATCACACCTCCCACAGGAAGGACTCTCACAGCTGTGGACACACAAACACACAACATCACATCTCCGTCAGATTTGAAGTGTGTTTGTTTTCTTACACTTGCTAATGATTTATGAAGATATAAAGGCTGTTCTTTTGTGTCTTATCCAATACTTTGATTATATATCAATCAATCAATCAGCCAATCAAACTTAATTTGTAAAGGACTTTTCATAGAATAATAATGTAACACAAAGCGCTTCATGTAAAAGCAAATCAGTAGGCAACAATACAACCCCCAGCCAACAACCGACACACAAGGTAAAAAATATGTCATAAAAAAAACAAAAAAAAAACCAGGTCCTAATGGAGTGAGGAAACACAATCCTGAATTTGTAATGAGGAAACACAGGAGGTTAGGGTTAAATTATTAAAATTCAAGATGAGCATAAGAAAATAATATTGAAGGAAATAAATTAGACAATAAAACACTGAAAGCTAATCCATCCAATATATAGAATAATAAAACCCTTACAGAATAAAATAGAATAAGATTGTACGTCAGTCAATAAAACAGACCAATATATAAAATACTCTGACAAATAAATATGTCAAGAAATAAACTACATACGATCAAATACAAGTCATTAAAAACTAGACTAAAGTTTGAGTTTGCTTGTAAAAGTGTTCACATTGTGTGCTGCCCTCAGGTCTTCAGGTAAATTGTTCAGATGGAGGCCGCAATGAGGGAAAGATGCCTCACCGTACGTTTCCGTCCTGACTTTGGGCTCAATTAAAAGGCCACTTCCAGAAGACCGGGGGGCTCTATTGAGCTCATCATTTAAAAGCAAATTCAATAAATAGGTAGGAGCAAGACCATTAAGAGTGTTATAAACCAATAAAAGAATCTTAAAATAAATTCTAAAACAAACAGGTAGCCAATGCAGAGACTGTATATGGATTTGAGATAATTAAAATTGTCGCCTGAGGATGGTTTTGTGCTATGATATTTAGTGTTGTGGTAATAATACCACACTGAATGGTGGTATATTATTTATTACTAGGACTGAGTGTGAATGTATACAAACTAAAAAAATGAAGGAGCACATTTTTAAAACATCTGGACTTTCATAAAAGTTACATTTTGCATACTGAAATTACTTTTCTGTATGGATTGTCATTGCATGACGTCTGGATATCAAATATCAAATACAGCACGGCACAGTTAGATTTTAATTTGTTTTTATCATTTGGCAGTATATTTGTACTGAATTGTTTGAGCATTGTAGAAGGCCTATACAAAATCCTCAAATAAAAGACAGAACACAGTTAAATATGTTCCCTACTTTCTGCTAACAGTTCCTATGGATGGAAAAGTAAAAGTTATTTACTACTTAACAAGCAAAATTTCATGATTAACTAGATTCACTGAGGTGAACCTCCGACTGTTGATTAAGAAAGAAACAATCAACAAGGATGCGACTTTGAACTGATTCTGTGAATTTGACTGACCACCGGGTGGAGGTTGATGTCCCGTCGACTGTCCTTGCTGTTGCCACCCCCCTCCGACTCCCCCCGCTCCCTTCATCCTGCTGGACAGTCCTGCAGCTGATTCCAATTCCTGTAAAGACAAACATGAGAATGTAAAAAGAGGTAAAGAAATTAAAAAACTCCAAAGATGATTCTGTTGAATATTGAATTCTCTCCACTTGTAGACGTGAAGCTGAGTGTCAGAATGATTCATCCTTATACTGACTGATACATAAATCACTTGCTGCTTATATTATGGTTTACAATCACCAAATAAACCTGTAGGAAAGAAATGTAAAGTCATGTGAAACTGTTCAGGCTTAACATACTCAGTAAACGTTTTTCTAAAAAGATGTTGATACATGTTTACTGAAAATGTTACCGTTTTAAAAATCAATAACAGTATCGGCTTCTGAAACCAGGACTCAGTTGTTCTAGAAACTGTAGTACAGACACATCCAAAGATACCAAATGTCAGATCATTATTGTAATCATGTTTGCTTTTGTGTTAGCTAGCCTATGATTTAAAGGTCACATATTATCTTTTCAAGAAGTTTAGTGTCCAATATAAGATATATATGGAGGTATAAAATAATTTTTACAATTTGTGTAATGAGCACACTGAGCGTCATATTCGAGGAGCTTCCTCTTATGACGGCAGGCATTCCATCAGAAATCATCTATTGACCTATAAATTCAAAGGAGTATGCGCGTGTGTGTGGGCACATGCGCGTGTTTGTGAGTGCAAATGCGTGTGTGCAAGTGTGCGTGTGTTTGTCGGCCATGTCTCATTAAATAGTAAGTCCTTCATTTGCCAGAGTGTCAGTTCCTCGTAAGCAGATCCCCGCGTTGCCTGGGGTGGGAAATCACCGTGGCGATCTAGTGGCTGTGACAGTTACGGTAACTGGGTAACGTAATCGGTTTCTGGGCAGGAGAGGTCTGTAGAACACATCTGATACATGCTAATTCCTGTCAACCACATCCGATAGCACGACTAACATTCACCACGTCATCCCGGCTGAGGACTGAAAGAGCCAAAACAAACAGCGTTTACTGCACCATTGCCCTGAATAAATACTCATGGATTTAACTCAATCAACATCCATCGGATAACACTACAACTAGAATGAACAAAACAGTGGTGAAGGAAAACGTTTGTGTTGGAGGTAAAGCTTTAAAAAAATTGCTGACAGAGGCGTTTTATTTCTGCCCAAAGTGATATACAGTATCAAGTGAAATCATCATCTCAACATCTCTGCCATCTACTTCATATACAAGCAGAACATTTACCTTGTGTTTACATTGCCAATTAGCAGACCAAACTTAAAAACCAAGATTTGTAATATAAGTGTCTAATTTAGCAATATAGTACATAATTTTAATTATAACAAGTAACAACTAAATTGCAGACTCTCTCTTTAGCTGTGACAGATAAATGTACTTAATGGGAACATAGATGGTCCAAATATTGAGGGAGTGCCCTGAATAAGGATCTGTGGAGGCCACTCCACTATTCATTAGTTTAGTGACAACTTTGTCAGGTAATTATCTCCTCCAGGGTTAAGGTTGTGTTTTCAGGTCTGGTTTTCTTTCTCTGTTTTCAGCAGGATTGTAGAAAAAGTACTGGCCTGTTTTTTTTAATAAAGCTTGAGGGGGAGGGTAAAGCATGGGTTAAGGAGGAACTCATTAAATAGTAGTTTAGTTTAGTTTATTTATATGAAGGTATGAAAAAAACTGAAACTAATGCTGATGTTTCTTTATGACCTACAAAAGCATGCAGGACCATCAGCAACAAGATTGATCATTTCTATATAGGTTTACAAGAGGACATCTGTGTGCGGCCCAGATCCCACTTTGACAACCACTTTCACAAAATAATTGACTACTGGCCTTGGTGGAGATCTGCGTAATTAAAGTTGCATCAAGTTTTGATTGATTTTCATTGTCAGAATGATCACAAACACCCTCCAATTCTTGGATATACCCATTACCTTTTATGAGTATTTTCGCCTGATTTCAATGAATAACTTTACAAACATTTTCCTTTTATTTTAATTTAATGAATTAAACCATTTAATTGATTGATCTCTTTATTAAACACTGCTAAAGAAAGACTTTCACAAACATTTTAATGCTTATGAAATAAAATTGACCAGGATGTGCAGAAAACAAAACAAGAGCACTCACTGTCGCATTACTCCACTAAAGAGTTTGACAGAACTTTACCTGATCCGCAGAGTAACTAGGTTACCCTCTCAGGTGGTCAAGTGTGTAAGTGTGAGTGTGTTGTGTAACTCACTGCAGCGCCGTCAGACAGTACCGGGTCAAACAGGCTGTCAAGATAACGATCCATCCCTCTCTGAGGCTCAAAGTCTGTGACAGAAGAGGAGGGGAGAGCGCTTCAAGGTCAACAGTAATCGAAATCAGTCTTTGTGCGCTTTCGTTTGTTTGCTTTAAAGTGTACCTCGTCCATCCGAGCCGGGAAAAGCTGAAGACATGACATCACCATTTATGTCAAATCCACCACCCAGCAGGCTTCTGTAAAACAAAACTTTTACCTTAAAACATTTGGTGAATTCAACAAGCAAGCACAACTGGATTGCGACTCCAGGACGTGTTGAGTTATGCAAGATAAAATGTGCTTTGCTGTTGTGCTGAACACAGACTATACAGTACATACCAAAAAAATCCTTAGATTTTTGGACATAAGAACAGCTGTATAGTAAGTATACAAAGTACAATATTTCCCAGTAAGATGTGCTTGACCAGAGTTATAGAGTTGCATGGGATGGAAATAATATTATGTAAAGGTCAACATCATTATTGAAAAAAGCAAAACTCATTCCTTTGAATTCTTCATAAAATTGATGATATGACGGAATATGTGTTTATTTGTGTGTATTAGTGTATGTATGTGTGTGTGTGTGTGTGTGTGTGTGTGTGTGTGTGTGTGTCTCACATGCTGGCATTGGGCCGCACTCTGGACGGTTCCTGTGCAGAGATGATGAAGTAGCTGCTGTGTTTAGGGAAGTCTGTGGGAAGCTCCAGGTCCGACATCAGATCCAGAACATAGTCTGATCCCTCCAGCTCTACCCACTGAGCCGGCTCCTTCAGCAGCACAGACCAGCCTCGACGGCCGTCCACCACACCCCTTCACACAAACACACACAAAAGCCAGTATGGTTAATTCAATTCCTCATTTGTTTATTTTATTTTACATTTGGTCGTAACCCAATTCATATATTTGGTGATTATTTTGTGCAGTGACATAATACCTGTGTTGTAAAATGTCTTTGGCCATTTCCTCTCCTGTTGTCCAAGAGTGCAGAGGACACAGGAGGGACACAGCTGCAGGAGAAAAAAAACCTGTAAATTGTGCCTGAATGATATGAGAAAAATGTGTGATGTGCAATAACACATCATATATTTAATATTACAATAACAATAAGAAGTATGATAAAAACTATAACTGTGGCACGACTTGGGTGTTTTCATCTTGCAAAGCATTGAAACCCATGAAAGCCCTGTTATAAAACAGATCCTCAACTGTGACACTTAAACAGAGTTTCTAGCAACCTCTACTGCCTGTCTGTGAAGATTTACACAGACAGGCAGTGGCAACAAACAGACACAAACACAGCCAGTGAACCAGAGGGAGTATCAGGTGTTGTCTAATCCTCAGTATGCTTGCCAAAAAGGCCAGAGGACAGATTAGCTGGATGAGAGAAGGAAATGAGACAGAGACAGACAGATAGCTCTTCCGTGCTGATTAGTGGCTGAGCTTAGTTAATAAAATAAAATAAAAAAAAGAGAGAGATGAGGTCAGGTGAACCGGGGGAATCAAAGTCAAAGGGGAATAATTAAATATACAACACAATAAAAAAATAAATGTTTCTGTTTTCTGTGTTAGAGGACACAAGATTTTGGTTTTACAGTTCTCTCCAGTAAAATTATTTTGAATACATTTCATTAACCTTTTTTCAAATAGTAACTCGTTATAAGTATAAATTCAGTTAGAATCCCCTCTTTCGTGTGTGTGTGTGTGTGTGTGTGTGTGTGTGTGTGTTTCTGTGTCTGTTCTCACCATCGAAGCAGTGTATGTGCAGAACAGTGTGAGCTCTCTTGCGATTGGCGGTCCACTCGAGGAGACAGGGCGGGTACGTCCTGACGTACTCCGGCCCAACATTCAGCCGCTGCAGAGCCTGAAGCAGACGATGCTGACACACACAGTCGTAGCCCTCCGGCCCGTAGTCAGACACAAATCTACAACAACAACAACAACAACAACAACATGAGTTCCAGGGTTTGCAAAGCATCACTTAATAGCTTGTTCAAATATCCAAGAGAAGAAGGTAATATATTTTATGTTTAATTAAATACAGAGACACTATTATTCTCTATTGTCTGGCTTTTCCCTGTTCAGTAATGAAAAGATATTTCTCTGTCTGTTTCTTACTTGAGCAGGTACTTGGCCAGTCTTTGAGAGGGCAGAAAGGCAGAGAGACAGGAAGAGAGTAGAAGCCAACCACGCTCTGAATTCAAAATGTTAGGATTCCTCCAAACCTAATAGAGACAAAATTGGGGAAAATGATTAAGAGGGAAACTAGTGAAATATTTTGTCTAATTTATTCTGTAGTTTCTATCTCAACAAGGGAAAAAAAACGCTCACCTGATTGGCTACCTGAGCCAGGATTTCATCCCGGAGGTTGGGATTGGCAAGTCCTCTCTGGATGATGTAGTTCCCAAACAGATTCTCCTGAGCCCCATTCAAGTCAGGGTCACCCATAAATCTTAATATCTAACGAAATAAAAGACATTTACAACAAATACTGTCACTTTAAAAATGACACCTTTAGAGGTGGAAAAGCCTTCCTGCAGGTACTCAGTGTTTGATTTTACATCATGCTTTACTTTGATTGCAACTGAGTTATTGATGTTGGACAAAACAACAAGCTTACATCCTACATTCTACATTTATGCTCCCTGAAGTTCAATTATAGGAGTTCAGGTGTGTAGGCCTGGGAGCAAACGTCCCAGCATGGAAATGCAATACATACCAGGATGAAAACATTCAGGGCTCCTTCTTTTAGTTCCTCATCCATTCTAATCAGAGTACTCTCCAGCGGGGCTGTCAGCATCCCAAACAACGGCTCCTATAACACGCACACACACACACACACACACGCACACACACACACGCACACACGCACGCACGCACGCAGGCACGCGCACGCACACACACACACACACACACACACACACACACACACACACACACACACACGCATGAGCACAGAAACAACACTGAGCAGGGCCCATAAGAGTTCACAGAGGTCCATTTATGTTTTATTCATGTGTTTCTCACAGTTTCTCGTGCAGACACTCTGTTAGTGTTTATGCGTGTGTTTACCCGAAATATGGCCCTTATGTAGTGTGTCATGAGGTAGTTGTTGATGTCCAGGGGCAGGGTCAGCTGGGGGTCAACCTGAACCTTTGGAGCCTGGACCACAGCCAAGCAGTCCGAATGCAGCTCCTCGCCGCCTGTACACACACACACACACACACACACACACAAACACGCACATCGAGACACAGCAGGGCATGTGTCATCAAAATACAACAGTAGATTTAGCTGAATTCGCCTGCTGAAAAAGGTGGAACTTGTTAATTTACGTTTATTTATAGCAGTGACGGACCACATATCAGTGAGCCATACATATAAGTTTGTGAGTTTGTGTCTGTGTGTATGCACACCTGACGCGGCTTGTAGCAATGCTGCTAGCTCAGCAGGGATAGGCAATGTTGTCACATTCACCACTTCTCTGTTGATGCGATCCTACAAACACCACACACATATAAACATAAATGAGACTAATGCAACATTTTCATGTCTTTGTCAAAATGTTCTCCTCTTTCCTCACTCACCTCTTCTTCCCTCCTAGCAGGCTCCACCACTGTCTGACAGAAAGACAAAAGTATCACAATTCACACATTCGTTCATGTTTTTATTTATTCAAACAGAAGAAGATTCCTCGTTCACAAAGACACAAACGTGATCCGCATACCCTCATGCAGCGCTGGCGGTTGACGATGAGCAGCACGGCGGAGCGAAACCTGATGAGGTACTTCCTCCTAAGCCCAAACCTCTTTCTGTTCAGGGACAGTGGAAGATTGATTTTCAGAAAGATTCAGATTGGGGAAAAAGTAAGAGAAGAAAGTTGAAAGACTTGTAAAAGTTCAACATTTTGACAAAAAAACAAATAATTCTGAATGAAATATGCACAAAAATTTGAACTTTTAACCCTGACATTTTACCAAAATGTCAATCACTGTAATTATGACTGACAGCATGACTTTTGTAGTAAAATTTATGTTAATCACACTGATAGAATTCATCATAGTTTTGATGTGAAATTGTCATTTCCTTAAATCATTGAAGCGCAACAAACGATCTCTGACATATAATTAAAGATTCAAAATGTTTGACCTTGAGTTTATAGCTGATTTAGTGTTCTCATTTAGCCAATAAGTGACTTTTTACGCACTCAAATAAAATACTCATTTGCATTACTTTTCAGACTGGCAGTTGATGGATGAGTGCGGCCTGAATCCTTTGGCTCTGTCTCTTCAAATCAAGAACAAAAGATGCAGGTTGTCTGTGATAAGCTTTGACCTATTTGGCCGAGTGAAACCAAACCCTGAAGCCTTAATTGCCGAGCTCAGGAGTGAAACTCCAGACTCAAGTGGGTCAGTGTGCTGTCCTTAAAATAAATGTATCAAGTAATTCTTAACTCATTCTCCTGCTTTTCTGTACTTGGAATTTATATGATAAGAAAGATTATTCTGTGGCATTATTTGAAGCCCTTTTCAAAAGAGTCATGATCTGGAAAATGTAAGAGCTAAAAACTATTTGTTTCTTGACCTCAGGTGAACTTTACCTGGCAAGGTAGCCTTTGCAGCAAGCCTCAAACAGGGTCACACGCCACCTGAACTTCTTAAAGTTTTTCCGGACAAAAACCATACGGCTGTATCTCTGCAGCGTCATGGCGGCAATGTTCAGTAAACGGTCACGCTTCCCCTCCAACAGTTGATACAGCTCCTCCTTCAGGAAAATCTAAGATGAACACACACAAAGATATTCAAATCTACATCAAACAGTATTTAGTTTACTTTTTTTTCTTTAACCAGTTAATTAACCCATTGAGATGAAGATCTTTTTCAAACAGTTGACCTGGTAGCAGAGAGGGCAGCAGCACACGTCATTACATGTATGATCCATTAGATCTTATTATGTGCACGTGTATGAAGGAGGCTCACCTTACTGACTCCCAGCTGGTACGAGCCACTCTTGACTGGACCGAGCCTGTGGAGCATGATGACACAGTTTTCTCCGTCTGCAGGTGGAGGATCCTTCAGGCAGAGCAGGGCTTTATACCTGTGCGTGACCAAACACATGTATTAAAATCAAACTCCAGCTTGAGTGTAGGAGCCTAAAGGCACTTCATCATGTTTATCTCATCAGCATGTGATATTTTAATGTCATATGTTACCAATTATTTACATGGTTAACGGCTTTAAATGCATGTAGAAGGAATATTTATGTTATTTGCAGTATATAGATATTGATATTGTTAGAGTTTATATTTATAATGCACATGTATCTATGTCACTAGTAGGTAAACTACATTGTTGTTTCCAACTAACGGCACCCCTTTAAGTTGCTCTGATTTTGCTGTCAGCAGTACGGTTATGTTGCTGCGGTGTGCAGAGAAGTTCGAAGATGTGGAGCAAATGAGTGTTATGACAATGAGGTAATGGAGAAAAAATATCAAGCAACATGCATACACACTGCAACATGAAATCACTATACTGGGTCGGCACAGTGTCCGAAAAGGATTAAGGAGGTGAAAGTAATCAAAATAAGAACTGAAGTGACTTTCTTATGCCGACGCTCTAAGAAGAATGGAAAATTTTGTGGAATGATAAGAACAATGGAAATCAGAGAGGATGGCCCCTGATGCAGCCAGAAGTTTTCTAAACGTAATGGCTATTACCAGGGGCCGGGGTAATGGCGCCAACATCTTCAAGGAGCCACTCAAATGCTGGGAAGAGAGGGTGTGAGGGGTCCTCAATAGTCCGGCCTAATAGCCTTCAGGTTCGCTGCTCGTAGATAGTTGCGATTTTTCTTACAGGGAGTCCAATAATCTCAGAGCAGACTGTGACAATGCTCTGCAAGTGGTTTCTGTTCTTGTAGGCTGGTGGAGTGGAACCAGCAAGTATTGGAGATGCTCTGGATGACGGAGTAATAGAATGTCAGGAGGATGTTTTTCCTGGCTCCAAAAGAGTTTAGCTTCCTTAGAAGGTATTGCCTCTGCTGGCATTTCTTGAGAATCTCCTTGGTGTTAGAGGAGAATTTCAGCAGGCTGTCAAATATGGCAGCTCCAGATATGTATACTCCTTAAGAAGCTCAACAGGCTTCCCGTTGATTGTGGTGGTAGCGGCTGCTGTAGCCAGTTCCCTCTGCTTGCTGGAAAACGTCACCACCATCTCTTTGGTCTTGCTGACGTGCAGTTCCAGGCATTAACTGTCACACAACTCCACAATCTCCTGAAGAACTGGTCAGTGTTGCTGTGAGGGGGCCTGACAACAGCTGTGGATCTGCAGTCATCGGTGTAGAGGATGAAGAGCTGAGGTGAGAACACATAGCCCTGAGGGGTGCCAGTTGAGGTGTAGCAGAGGTCAGATAAGGTGTTGTTAATCTGAACTCTGTTGCTCAGAAAGTCCAGTATCTAGAGGTTTAGCTGGTCGTCCAGACTGAAGCAAGAGGAGAGTTTGACAGCCAGGTTATGCAGGTTGTTAAATGCAGAGGAGAATTCTGCAAATGGAGTCTTGCTGATTTATTGCTCCAGATGTTTGTGTACGGTGTCTATGATTAATGTTTCTGCATCATCAACGCCTCTGCCTGCTTGACAGCAAATTGGATGCTCTGATGATATGGTGTTTTATTACTCTCTCCATTGCCTTCATCTGGAGGGAGGTGAGAGCCACAGGCCTGAGGTCATTCAGAGTTTTGGTGGTGTTTTTCTTGGGGATGGGGATAACTGTTGAATGTTTTCACAGCTAGGGGAATGTGCTGCTGTTCATAGATGTCTGGAACAGGATCTGAAACGAGCCACCTAGCTGTTCATCACAGTGCCTCAAGATGCGGCCACTGATGTTGTTTGGGCCCAGGTGAGCTGTCCTCTGTGGTCCTGCTGAGGGCTCTCACCACATCCTCTGTGTTGAGGGTGAGTGCAGAGTCACTGGGTTTGAGTTTGGACATTGTTTCTTCCAGCTGGGTGATGTTGTCTGTCTCCAATCTTGTGTAAAACATGTTGAGGTTGTTAGGGAGAGATTAAGGGCTTCTGCCTGAAACTTGGATGAATTTGTGGTTGTCGGCCATGTTTTTGAAGCCTGGCCAAGCTGAGTGGAGATTCCCCTAAGTGATTTTTTCACTCACTTTGTTTTAATACTTCATTTTGGCAGTTTAAATGGCATGCTTGACCTTTCTGTTAGCCTCCTTTTCCCTCAGTTTTAGAGCCTCAGAAGAAGACCCTCTTCTTGTTGAGGATTACCTTAAGCTTTTTGGTAATCCAGGCTTTACTGTTGGTGAAGATTGTGACAGTTTTGGAGTGGAAGATGTTGTCCCCACAGAAGGAGATGTACTGTATGATGAAACAGTGTCCACTTGCTCGTTAATGTTGTTGGAGGGGGCTCGCTGCTTGATGTTCATCATAACTTTCTTTGCCCTCCTTATGACTGGAGTATAAGATGGAGCAAGCAGGATGGTATGGTGGTCACCAGAGCCAAGAGGTGGGAGCGCTACAGATCTGTATGCATCTTGAACTGACCATAGCATTTATCCAGCATCTTCCCCGGGATGTGTGTGCATGTGATGTACTGATGAAAGCCTTTTAGTGATTTGTCAGGAGAGCAATGGATGAAATCACCCTGGGAGAGTGCTGTGATGTGTGTTCCAGTCTGTTTAATGAGCTTGTGATATGTTCGGTGGCTGTGGCTATGGCCGCATTAGCTCTGGGGTGGATTTAAAGCAGGATGAGAAAAAGCTGTGGAAATTCTCTGGGGGAGATAGAAAGGGTAAGGGGAGAAAGCCAGAAGCCCGATGTCCATGGTGCACAGTTTATCCCTCATGACTATGGTCGAGCACCACCGTGTGTTTACATAGAGTTATCATTGTCGTTCTTATTTAACCACGTTTCAGTAAGTATGTAAGAAGAGAGGCAGCCCTGTTTTCATGCATGTGGTTCATGTTGGCTTGTAACTTTGTTTCACTTTGGAAAATGATGAATATTCTGTATCAGTTTTTTATCAAGTGGTCCTGTTGATTTTTAAGTCTGAAATACGAACAAGGGAGTCGTAACAGTGTCAAGCTAAGGCTTCATATAGCGGAAACCTACACAGAGTTTACTATGAATGACATTAAGAACTCTGCAAAGCGCATCGTGCTGACTTGAAGTTATTGGCTGTGAACCTGAATCTAATGTGAACCTAATTGATTGTGAATGACTCTGCCCTAAGTGGCTGTAAATTAATCTAAACCTCTTTTTCAGTAACAGTGTAAGTCAGTCCACTCTGGCAGCCTGTGGTCATTGGTGCTGTGAGATCAATCGGTTTCAGAAGCTTTCCTGCTGCAGGAGCTGGCAAGTGCCAGATGACTATTTCAGGGGAAATAAATTGGTGTGTGAATTGTTCTCTTTCCAGAAAAAGACGATAATTCAAGCAATTTCGATAAGATGAAAATGGTGAGTGAGTGTTACAGAGAGCAGAAACCAATACTTTTTAGTTTAAAAAGCGGATCAAGAGGCTGGGATAGTAAATTTTAGTTTCTCTATAATTTAGTTAGAGGTTACATTAGTACTCATTTCTACTCACCTACAGTGTATGCACACAGCTGCTTTAAATCAGATATCAAGACTGTATTTAAGCTTCTGATGCTCACCAACCCTTTGCCGGATTTTTCTTCACCTTAATGCAAAACCTTCCAGCACTTTCACCTGAACTGTTCACCTGTTGCTGGCCCTGTGTGCCCCTGACCAGTCAGCCTTTGTTGTACAGTAGTCCTTGAAATAGCCTCATCCTTCTGTCCCTGACCACGAGTTCTGTCTCTGTCCTCCTGGTTCCTGTCTGCCTCTCCCCCAAGCTGTTTGGCTTTTCCCCACATCAGCGTCTATGGTGTGTTTTCCTGTTTAATCTGCTTATTTCTGTTCCTCAAAGACTCTCAATGTTCGTCCCTTGTGTGGGTCTTTGGCTTCTTACCTGCTTGCTCCCTGACCTGGCTTCTGATTTTCCCTGACTCAGTTCAAGGACTTACTGAACTCTGAACTCTGTTACTTCCCTGATGTAACTGATGAATTTGTCAGTAAAGATTATAATCATTGATAGTAGTTTCCCATGTGTTGCATTTGGGTCCAAAACAACTACTTGGATATGCTTCAAGTACCCCCCTAAAATAGATTTCACAACCAAAAAACTAATCAATTTATCAAAATTAAATATAACATATACCTTTTTTCCATTGATAAAATCCCTTCATGCTTTAAATGGCCTATATGTTACTCTACAAGTTTGAGTTCCCGCACCATCGACACTAAATCCACTACTCTACAAATAAAGCAAATCAATGCATCTGAATTGTTTTGGGCTTTACGTATTTCTGGAAAAGAAATCTTACAGTAACAAGAAACTTACCCTGCAAAAAAGCATATAACTACTGCACACCTAAATGTTCAAGGAAAGCCATTGTTTTTACTGTCAAGAACTTCCCATGTATGAAACCCGTCTGTCCCACTTCCTTTAAAGCAGAAATGCTCAACCCTAACTGTTGAAAGCTTAGTGTTCTTCATATATCTTGTAATATATGAAAAATAACACAGACATGTTCACAAGACCAAAATCTTGATGGTCATTGAAGAGGCTCTTGAATGTGAAAAACGGTAGGTTTTACCAACCTTGATAGGAAGCTGTGAAAGTGCAATCTGATTGGATAACCCTCCTTCCTGATATGGATGGTCTCTATGATACCAGAGTAATGTAGCTGAGTGTTGACCAGCTTCATGTCAAACCCCCCTGGCTCCTGCACACACACATACACACATTACGCACATGAGCTGCATATTACAAAGCAATAACAACGCAAAATAAAATAAAATAAAACACTGCAAACCTGCACACATTATCCAACTTGCAAATATACCTTATGATGGTTTGGTTTGATGCATCGCACAAAATAAGGGTTACACCTGCCACAGATAGATGAGAACGAATGGATGGATAAGTGGATGTATGATATGAAAAAGGATTAGTAAGTTATAGCTTTTCAAGGAGGAAACCTTTCCATATCAAAGTAAATAAACTAATTTATGACTGAAAATCTGTAGGGAATATTGTAACAGTTAAAATACACATGAATTGTTTCTGAGTGAAACACTCCCAGAGCTCTGCTTTCATCTTCAAGAGACATGATTGGTTTCAAAACAAAACAAAAACCATTATTCTTCTAAAGATAAGTTGCTTCTACAGACATTGAAACTGAAAGCTTGTATGTTTCAATTGATCTGTAATCTTAGAGGTTCCTTTTTCTTTCTTCTTACTTCACAGTAAATTTTGCATAAATGGTATGTGTTACATACATAATTTATATGTATGCCTTCTCAGGAGAAATGTGCTGGTTAATGTGGGAATGTATGAGTGCAAAACATAGGAGCACACATTTCACACTTTCACTATGGAAGGCTAAATGACTTGAGGGAATGCCGATGCAGCACTAATGAGCACTAAAGAAAAAGCTGTTTGGAACTAAATGTTTGCATTCCACTTTTCCCCACTACTATCATAAACAGCTGTTAGAGGTTTCCACATCATCTCAGAGGTTAAACTAGTGATGTTAATTCAAACCTTTCCATCTTCTCCAGCAGCTCCTGCAGGCTGCCCTGGAACTTTGAGCTGACCGTGTTGGCCTGGTAACGGCGAGCTGCGCTGCTGCGCCGCACGTTAGACCGCTGCTGAGACACGGACTCTGAGTGCTTCAGGAAGAGGCTAGATATCATCTGCACACACACAAACACAGAGGACAGAGAGGTAAGCTGAAGTGCCAACAGTCAATCCTGACTATTGTCTTAAAATAGGCTGATAATTGTTGGAGTGAGTATTGAGTACATAAGGATTTTCAAACAGCAGAAGCACTTTTATATTTCTCACTAGTTATACAACAATATACGACAATAATGACTAAACAAGCGCTGTTGATGGAGAGGTTAAAAGCACAAGTCCAAACATTCAGATGTATTACCTAACACTATCAACATTCTTAATCATAATGAAATGACGAATCATGACTCACGTTCAATTCCCCCATAATATTTGTTCTGCTTTCGGAAATGATGGGTTTGATCTACTGTTTCTACGGTTTCAATGAACAACTCACTGAGCACCAGCAGCAAGTTTATTTCTGCTTTTACATAACTGCTGACCTTAAAAATGGGTTTGGCCATGTGATTATCATGAGATGTAGAGGTGTTTGGACTGTCTCAGAAATGTGATTACTTACAGCGGAGAGCTGTACAGTTATACACATTTACATTTATCTAGTGAACTATATTTCCAAGGAGAAATGCATTGTTTTCGAGATTTAAAAAAGTCATAAAGAAAAAGATATTGACCCTGGGTATGTAAGTTTTTCAGTTAAAGCAACCGACAGCTACCCAGATGGAGTTGCAGAATGGGAGAACTGGTAACTGGTTCCAAACGAGAGGCATTGTGGTCACACGGTGAAACCCAAAGGTCACCTTGATATCTTATTGTTTTAATTAAAACACATGTATTCATGTTTTCAAGGAGTTTGTGAATATTTTACAGTTATAGCAACAGTGAATACTTCACCATTTATAATTGATTCTGACTTGTCTGTTCTTTAGGACTCTGACTTACAGTAGGAGAAGCTGCAGCTACTGCTGTTAAATTACAAGCAAGGAGCAAGGGTCTCAAAAGAGTGACATAATAAGAAGAGACTGCTGGCTTCAACATGTACTTGGCCATTAGGTTTAGACCAATTATGCCCTGTCTCTTCAGATGATGAAGCTGGTTACAATCACAACTGCAGGAAACAATCTTGCTTTTTTTGTTCTCTCTTGTAATGGTTTGTGTAAAATAGAAGGAGGCTTATTTTATTGGCTGTCCATGCTTCACACTATTTTGTGCAACACAACAAACCTGCAATCGAACACCTTACGTAGGACACATTTCAAGGGCTCAAAAGCCTAAAAAAAACTCCAGATGACAAATAAAATGTAATTCCCTTTGAGCGAGTTGATGGGACGTTTTTAACCTGCGACCCGTGCACTACTAAAGAATCTATGTGTGATCTCCTTGCATGTAATGAAACTTGTTTAACTTTTTTGCTTCTTCTTACACTTCAGCATCGTCTTTTAACCTCATGTTCTACCTCCTGAGACCCCTCCCCACCTCCAGTCTCACAAAGATAGCCTCCCGCTGTGAGGTGCATGTGTGAACAAGCAAGTCAGGAAGATTTCAGGGGCAGCCTGCCTGAAATTTTCAGGAGTGCACATGTGAAAACAGCTGAAGTGTTTTGCATATCTCACTCTGTTCTTGCTTTGGATGAAGAGGTCTAACACATCCTGGCGGACCATGTCAAAGTTCTTATCCAAGAATTTGTGTACCTAGAACACAAACAATTAGGAAAGAGTTTTAATGACACTCAAAGCATGAATTTCTCACATCAGATTCAACATTTTAAAAAAACAAATGTATAACAGCCTGACACACACTGAATCAAACGGGAGAAGTACAAAGTAGCAACCGTCTTTCAAGGTTGCAAATGTAATTTAGAGGAGCTAAACACAGATTATTGGTTTCTCTAACATACCTTGTCTATCTGCATGTGTTGCTTCTGGCTATGCACAAGTTACAGTTGTAATATCAATGGTTGAGCTTTAAAAGGTCAGCAGCCTCTGAGGTCAAGTGACAGTTTTTCAGTGTTTATTTTGATGTCAGACTATGTAAAATGACTTTCACTGTTTAAAACAAAGTTTCCTCTCTGAATGGAGCAAGTGAGGGTAACTTGGAAAAAAAAACAGATGTTGATGAAGTGTTGAGTCGCTGAAAGCCCAAGAATGATTTAAGCCCTGATTATATTAATAATAATAATAATAATAATAATAATAATAACGTAAAAGAAATACCTACAGACATTTTATAAATACTGTGACACAGCTACCACCAGCTGAGTGCCTCTTTTTGTGTTGATTTGAGTAGGTAGAGAGAGAGAAAAAGAGAGAAGGAGAATTTGTGCTGATTTAATACACGGGTCTCAATGGTGTTAAATAGCACCACTGTAACAGCCTGTGGCACTTAGAGCTGGTCTTTGTGGATTACATGGTATTTGCAATGAGGCTTATTTGCATTGGAAGAGGGTAATTTTGCACAGATTTTTTAAATATTCCCTAATTTACATATGCAGTGGGGACAGGCGCACCAGGACGCTATGTGCTTGGCAGTGCAGTTTGCGTGTGTGTCACCCTATGCACGTGCTTTGATGATTCCACGCTATTTTTCTCTCTCATTTGCACCCGCTTAGCGCCTACAAAAGCAGCGCAATCCTTAGTAGATCTGGCCTAATGTGTTGTGTGCCTGCCTGATGCACATTCTTGTCTGCTTTTATTGGGTTGTTTATTTTACTTTTTAGATAATTCTGCATAACCTCAACAGGAGATGCTGCTTATCATCATCCAAGATTAAACCTACAGGGGGCCTCTGACCTAATTGTAACTTCAAACAAATGATTTTTATGTTTGTGATAATTAGATATTTGCTCGCAAGTAACCGCAAGTTGACTTTCCTGCAGATTTTCCAAAAAAGGAGAAAAAGTAATTTCTAAATCTACAGGGAAATCCGCTGCTGTTCAGTCTAATCAAATCCCACAAGTTACATTATTACTGCAAACAGCTCACAGACATCCTTCCTCACTCTCTGATGTATCATTTGATGTTTTCTTTTTTACCCCCAGTAGACAGACAATTAAATAAAATCACTGTTATGTAACAAAAAATACTGATTTCCCTTGGTTTGAACATTGTTGGGAACATATGATTACATTTAAGTTCACAACTCAACATGAAATAAAACACATGTCCTGACATTATGATGGGAACCATACATTCTATTAAAAGATGGATAATGTCACATCTCCCTTAAAGTAATGTCAAAACATTTGGAGATCCCCTACTGACCACAGCGTTTCCCACACCTGGACCATAAGTGTGTGTGTGTGTGTGTGTGTGTGTGTGTGTGTGTGTGTGTGTGTGTGTGTGTGTGTGTATTTCAGAGAATGGAAGGGAAGTAATGAGCAGATTAAAGTATTTGGTTACACACACTTAAGTAAGTTAGATAATAATGCCTAACATAAATACATAAAAAAGAAAGCTCCAGATGCATCATCATATTTATATACAGTCCATGTGGGTAATAAATACATGTACCTGATATGTGACCTTCCCAGCGTAGTGATTCAGTGTGAACTCTGGCAGTGGCATCTTTGGCCTGGCATACAGCGGGTCATTTCCATGGTGATAGTGGCACTTCTGAAGGAAAGTGTGGTCCGTTGCCTAGTGATAACCAAGAGACGGTTGAGGGTTGGTAAGCCATGGAAACTTAATCTTTGTAGCACAAACACATGTTGTCTGTGTCTTTTCTGCAGCTTGCCTCAGCCTGTTACTCTTGTAACACTGTGTACATATTTCACTGTATAATATGTTTACATTAGGAGCTGAGGGAATAACCATAAAAGCAGGCAGGCAATTAAGTGAACATGTTGGGTTAGTGTTGTATTGATCTGAGCTGGCTGTAATACACTCCAGTCTCCAGGTTTTATGGGAAATCCAATAAGTGAGATGAGTTTTTGTTTTCTTTCAAACTGGTGTATGAAATATTTGAGTTATTGCCAGCTGTTGCTCTTTTTACACAATACACCTGAATAATTTAATTTTGTCAAAGGTATCCTGATATTTGATCTAGCTTTGTTTTAATTACACATGCAGTCTGTCTCAGCTGATTAAATCTGTAAGTTTTTGATGGAGTAATTAATTTTTAACACCCTAAGCCTTAATGAAATAATCAATCCTATTTTCAGTTCTCTTCCTTCAATAACATTTTGTATTCAATATTACATTTAAGTCATTTTCATCATTAAATGAATTAAGCTCGACAGGTGTGGTGACTGTACCTGAGGGAAACCGCACTGATCGTCCAGTATACGCAGTATCCCATGAGGCTTTGCAGCAATGAGGTCAAGGCAGGCCTGGTTGTGGCTGAAGGGCTGCTGCTGCCACTGGATCTGCTCCCGCATGTACTCCTCCTACACACACAGCACACAGCACAAGTTCATCAAGTTGTTGTGTGAGAAACTCTTCTGACTTTACTGTTGCTTGTTTTTGTTTTTTACAACAAAATAATGTTTCCTCTGTATTTTTATTATTGAATGACCCAAGGGTTTAGGAAATCAAATCAAGTTACAGACCAGATGTTTATTTTTACTCTACAAATAATCTTTTCTAACTTCCAAAAACAAAACAAAGGAAAGGTTCAAAGATCAAGACATTTTGATTAAACATGAAGTATTTTCAAAGGTTACGATAAAGTGTAGTTTTAACACAAATTATCATAATCTATTTTTTTTTACTTTAAAAGGCACACATTGTTTACCTGCTCTGTAAATCCCAAGTTACTTCTAATATGTTATCTCTCCCTTAATATTGACCTAAATTAAATTCTAACAAACTACTATGATTTTTGCTTTTTCTGTGTCTTACAATGCATTGACAGTTTGTAAGGAAAGCTTATAGGGCATCTTCACAGCTCGACAGTGTCTGATTATGACTTTAAGGCCTGTAGAGAACAATTTTATACTTTGTATTGAAATGAAGTAAGGCTTAATAGTTCAAATTGTTTTCCTTTCAGCTTGTCTCAAAAAAGGAGGTGTACGTGGCCAAGAAAAAGTCTTCTTTTGGAAACATCTCCCTGAGGAAATCAGTTTTCTCATATTCCCTCCTTGATTCCTCACATTCTTGTTTACACAGTGTTTTAACAGATTATTGTTGAATGCTGACTTTGACCTGATAAATCAAATGTATGTACACTGAATGGCTGTGTTTCTTAGTAGCTTGGTTATATCTGATAACTTTGGATCAGTTTGAAGTAGCAGTTTTCCTGACCTGCTCCTCCTGGAAGATGACCCTGTTAAAGTAGAACTGCAAAGTTTCGTTGGCATAGTTGATGCACAGCTGCTCAAAACTGTTCACCTGTAGCTCCTGGAGGATAAAAAGGAGGGCACAGAAGGGGGGTGTGGGAGTAATTGAGCACAGGTTGGCTCAGACACATCACACTGTAACATTACAGAGAAATCTTTATTTATCTTGACCTCAAACCCATAAATGTCCAATATGGAGATAGAGAGGGCTTCGTTGCGAGGGTAGACCCTTCCGTTGATGCGCTCTGTCAGCCAACTAAACAGCAGCGAGTAGAGGATCTTGGCAACGGCATCTCTATGAAAAAAACACACAATAAGGTTTCTATGGAAACAGAAAAACTGGTTCCTATGGAAACAGAGGACATCTGAAAAATCTCTCCCCAAGCCCCGACATCCTTTGTCCTCGCATGCCTCCACTAAAGATTTGGGGAGAAAATCAAAGACTCCTCACTCCCTCCCAGTAGTCTCTTGATAGGATTTTAGAGAGGGTGGGGAAAATCAGGACATTAAAACAGCCTCAAACACACTTTTATTTTTTGTTATTCCAGGCAGAAGTGGGCTTTAGTATTTAATCTGGCACAAACTGTAATCAGACTGTAACTCACTGACTCACCTGGCATCCACAGCACTCTCAACTGTAAGCGGAGTGAGGATCTTCTCTCTTACTGTATCCTGTGGGGTTTAGTCACATCTGTCATCTCACAACATCTCTTAATTGTTACAACTTAATGACTTGTTTCTATGGTGTACATGTCTGGGTCTTTTTTTAATGAGAAGTGACTCAGCTCACAGTCATCTTGAAGGTGAAAGACTTCTGCAGGCCGTCAGGTGAGACCTGCAGTAGCTCGGCGACCACTCGGAGCTCCTGAGCGCTTACTACCGACGCAACCTCCTGACCCTCGGCCTGTGGGGAAACACACCCACACATACGGAAGCGTGCACATTCATTATTACCATCATTTATCAGCATCATCATTATCAGTCAGTTGAGAAATGAAACGCATTAATGTGGCCTATTACTTTCAGCTTGTATGTGTGTGTGTGTGTGTGTGTGGGTGTGTGGGTGTGTGTGGAAGAAAGACCTGATGTGGCTGGAAGTAGACATTCCCTAGATGGAGGACAGAGGACAACAGCCTGTAGATGCCGTTTAGCTCCTCTGGGGTGAAACATAGGATGTCCATGGCACTCAGCAGACGCCTAAAGTCCTCCCCATCATCTTTGCCCTCTATGGTACAATCCCCTCCCTGCACTCATGAACACACAAAATAACACACACAAGCACAGTTATTAAAGCAACATAATAACCCTCAGCTTCTTAAATCAGGGCTCTAATTAAAAAGAAAACTTATAAGCAGCGGAATGATTTTTTTTTTTGATGACCTTTAGGGATTTAACTTCTTCCCTTGATAAAGATATGTAGAATTATACAACAGATAGTCCTGTAGAGGCATTCCATGACTGCTTATAGACCCCTTTGAGTGTTACTAAACAGTGTGATGTGTTTTGGTGGGCGGAGCTTAGCTGTAGGCAAAACCATCCTCCAGACACGTTAGCCAAGGCTAGCTAGCAAGTTGTTTTTGGCTCGCTTTTGACAATGGAAGATAATGCGAGTCTCCCTAAATATGAAGTCACTTACTCTCCGGGACCAAGAGCGTTACTGGAGTAAGACTGACCCGTACGCTCTCACTCAGTGAATAGATGATGATAGGACTGCCAGAGGTGGAACAGCCAGACATTTACACTATTCTGATACAACAATATGTGCGTAGTAAAGACAAACTGAGGGTGTATAAGTCCTAAGAGGCCTATAACTATGTTGTTAACAGCCATGTACAGGATCTTAAATACCATGATTTAACTAATGAGTTTTTTGTCGTACTGTTGGAAGTTCTGCCCAACCAGCAAGTACAGAAGACAGCCATGTTCAAGGCTTGGTTCACTTTAAAAAAGCAAACTACTACTGGTTGGGTTTTGACCAAGACAAACCATAGGTCCAACATTACCCCAATGCTTTCCTCCCTTCACTGGCTGCCTGTTATATACAGGATTGACATTTCACAGCTATTGACACCTTATGCTCCAAACCGTGATCTAAGAGCCTCAAGAGTACCTTCATTAGTTGTTCCTAGGTCGAGGCTGGTAGCCAAGGGCAACGGGGAATTTGATATCAGAACCCCTATAAGCTCTGGAACTCCTTGCCCGAGGACATTAGGCTGTCCAATTCCTGTACTTGTTTTTAAACATTTGCTTAAAACACATTTTTTTAATGATTGATTGGTTATTCTTGTTCTGCTCTGTTTTATACATTTTTTTCCTATTCATTATTTTGTAACTTGTTTTTGTATACCGTGTATAAAGTACTAACTCAAACAATGCCCCTAACACAGTCAACACTCGGAGCAGTCAGCGACCTGCCATGCACTTCGGCATGCTGAAGCAGACAAAGGGAGTGAGCATGGCCCTCAGCAGATCTCTTAATTACAGAGTTGTGGCCTGATTAGTTGACGGCAGGAAGTAGGCCCGAAAGAGGAAGTGTGATCTACAACAAACATGTTGTTGAGGGGCAGTGGCGGCTGGTATACGCCAGAATTTCAGTTTCCAGAAATTAATGTTACTACTACTTCTATTCCCAACAAGAAAACAAAACTACATTTTCAAACTTCTAAGGCGTCTCCTACCCTGTGGTGGGGATTAGTGTTTCCCTCTTGTTACTAATAGCGTGAACACTCTGTATATCCCTCTGCCAGTGGTTCTGAATATTGCTAGTAAATAATACAGCAGACAGTGTTCGTCTTTATTAATACATTTGGTGCCTCTGAATCACACAAAGGACTCTTATTTCACTGGTTTCTATAATAAATCAAACAAATAAATGTAGATGATACAAAGTAGCTGGTATGCTGAAAAGTGTAAACAGGCTAGTTTGTGGAGAGGGCAGGGGAATATTTGGGTTGCTTGGCAGTTAGTTGTGGAACTAGTTGAGATAGTGGAGCAAAAATCAAAACATTTTCCACACTGTTTTCTTCAAGATCCTGGTCGTAGAACTGAAATAAAATTTACATCACACCCATGGTCGTCTTCTGAACTCGACCTGTGGCTGTGGACCTACGACCCAATCACAGCAATGCTGATATTCAGTACAACTTCACTCCCTCTTGTGTGATGTTACTTAAGTACACGTGATTACACTGTGACATCACTGTTGCAAAAAAAAGCACACTTCTGACCAAACTGTTAACCAGAGAAGGCAATGAAATACGATATATTTCATTTCAGTGTTATATTAATATTAAAGAGTTTAGCCTGAGGTGTTTGTAGTAGAAGTAACCAGAAACGCACACACCAGTAACAGTGAATTTAAGGGCCTTTAACCAGATGTGGCAGGAGAAAGGCTTTGCTTTGTGTTTCATCATATCTCATGAAGCCAAAAAGTCTCTGGAGAGGAGAATGAGATGTTCAGCATTCTCCAGAGCAACCTGAAGGTCTGTATGCAAGGTAACGCAAGATTAATTTACTCTGACCTAAACAGTTACGTAATGATAACATGTAGGATTTTGGGTACAATGTTTATCATATTTAGATAAGTAGCGTAGGTTATTAGCTTATTTGGCAATTGCTACCAGGGTAATGGGGATATCGTTAGTTCTGCTGAGATTATTTAAAAAACAAAAAAAAAGCCCTTCCTAATTGGAAATACACAACAAAGTCAGGTGGTGCTGAAAAGGAGTGTGTAGAAATGTGTAGAATTAAAGACAGAATACAATTTGCACACTTTAGTTGTCCCCACCTGGAACTCAAATGATGTGTGCACAAATTATCATGTTAGTAGCATTGTGAGATTTTCCAGGACCAACCAACCAAAAGACCAAATACACACACACTACAGTTTGGTCTATTTTAGCAGACTTTTTACCTATTCTGGACAGATGCTGCACAGGTTAAACACTTCCAGAACTTGAAGCCTACTCAATAAAAAAAATAAAATCCCTCTCTCTTTTTAAACCAGCACTACAGAAACATGCAACATATAGACAGATAGACATAGACATTGTTATCTCTCAGGTAGAAAGAATCCAGACTGCAAAGGCCCCTCAGTCTGTACCTGGTTACTCCAATGACTTTTAAGTTTGTGACATAAATCACCTCGTAAAATAAATGTCACATTTCCAAAACAATTGGGAATCTAATTTGTTAAAGTGACGGTGAAATTGATTACAATGGCCACTCCCTATCAGTGCTCTGTGTATTCTGTGTGTGTGTGTGTGTGTGTGTGTGTGTGTGTGTGTGTGTGTGTGTGTGTGTGTGTGTGTGTGTGTGTGTGTGTGTGTGTGTGTGTGTGTGTGTGTGGGGGGGGGGGGGGGGTGTATAATATTTTTCTCTGCGCACCTGATTCAGATAGTAGTAAGTCTCAGCCTCCTGCAGATACAGAGCGCTCTTCTCATGAGGAGGAAGACCTGCCAACATCTCGTAGAAGATGTGATAGTTTCTTTCTGATTTGGCCTGTGTATAAAAAACACACACACGTTAAGAAAAGATACATTTTGCTTATTTAAATGAAAATTGAAATGTACTTTAATGGGTGGACATCAAGATAAACAAACAGATCATTTTATGAATCACCTAATGAATTTGGTCTGTGCTGGATTATTGAGAACTAAAATGGTATGCAATGAATACAAAATTTGGCAGAAAAACAGATGTTACAAGAGATACAGATATTTTATATTATTTAAGAGAGAGAAAGAGAGAAAGAGAGAGGGGGAAGCAGCTAAAGGAAGGAAGAGAGACAGAGATAAAATACAGACACAGGTAGTTAACAGAAAATGAACAGTGCAGCACTGCACTAAACTGTTTTTGAATATGTGTATTGTGTGTGTCAAAGAGTGAAAAATAATAATAAAAAAAATATATATATATATATTACAGTGAACTTATGGTAACAAAAATACTCAAAAAGTGCATAAAATAGCATCAAAATACAGCTTTTATTGAACAAATTCTTAAAGGGGAATCCCCCAGATCTTCACCCTAAAAGGCCCAATGAGGTCTTCATATTTTTGCACATTACAGTCAGTATCAAATCACTACCACCGTCTCTATTTAATTCCTGTTTTGAGTTTTACTGTGCAACATATGAAAAATTATACGTTTTTGCAGAAACAATTGTCAACGCTCCCTCACGATTTCACTCGTACAGTGTGAGCCCTCCGGCCGTGCCCGACAATTGGGTTGTACAGTGTGAGCACATAAATTGCAAGTCTCGGGTTTGCGTTGTAAACGATTCAGTCCTACAGTGTGAGCTGACATGCCACCTCGACTTTTATACAGTCGGGGAAAAATCGCACAGTGTGAGCCAGACTTTAGAGAGTAAAATTCTCAACTTTTCTTTCAGGTGATAATGAGAGCCCCATCATAATCTAACCTTTGGAGCCAAAATATCCTGAGCCAGCCCTGCTCTCACATCTGTTTTAATTTATCAATTTAAACCCCAGTATATATATTGGGACAGGGTCGCCAGGGATATGCCGATTTTCCCCATCCCATTGTTGGCAGGTATGCGCTCTGCCTCTGCAATCTCCTGTCTCTCACCCTGACACCTGAGGTAAAAAGACTTCATTGGACCTGCTGTGTATGTTAGCATGTGTGTGTTAAAGTCCTTGTGTGTGAGGTTGTGTGAGTTCTTCACCTGAAAGACGATTCGAGACTTCTCCAAAAGGTACTGAGACGTTATGGCACCGCTGATAACACCCCTTGGAAATGACACACAGACGCATGTCCAAGGTAAGTAACAGGTCATGCATGTGTATTTTCTCCAGTCTTCTCTAACAGAAAATCAACTACTGATCCATATGTGTTACTGGGGATTTTACTTTTCTGAGCCTGCACTCTTTTTATGTGTCAGTCTTAACAAAAAAACAACTATGCTTGCACAACACTGAACAAGCAAAGCAGAATCTTAAATATGTTTTCTGTTTATTTTCTTAGTAAGTTAAATATCTTAATTTGTTTTAGTAACATGTTTGAAATAATGATATCAATCAGTCTATCTCTGAACTTGAAACCCCTTGGAGCTCACACTGTAGCTGCTGTGGGTGTCAACTGAGTTGCTAACTACAAACATGGGAGTTTTTTTTACTCACCCCTCCATGAAGATCTGTGTATACTTGCCAAAACGGGAAGAGTTGTCATTGCGCACTGTTTTGGCATTCCCAAAAGACTCCAGCAGGGGCGTGGCCTCTAGGATCTGACCAAAGACAGACATGTTACCATGGCAACTTTAAGCAGCTGTATCTTCTTAGGTCAAAAAATATGTATAAATAAAGTAGAGCAACACTTTACCTCTATCTGGTGGAAGAGATGGTAGAAAGAGAGGGAGAAAGGAAATCAGTAACAGGTCTATCTTAAACGAGCACAGTATGAGATGTATTTGTGAGCAAGCATGAACTCATGAATAAATAATGTACAGAATATCTACCTGTTGTGTGACGTTGCTTTTGTGATGTATGGCTGTCAGGTAACGCAGGATCAGTTTAGTGGCTTCAGTCTTTCCTGACCCACTTTCTCCACTGTTACAACAACAACAACAAAAGTTACCCTCAGTCTTTCTCTCATCCTTTTTTACATCATCAGTTTAACATTTCAAATCAAATCCATCCTTATACTATTTTGAAATTACTCCTAAAGGGGAGGTTACATCTTAAATAAATTCAATCAAGAGCAGAAATGAGTCTAAAACACTTAATTAGCATTTCACTTTTAAGGACATCTGAAAGTCGGGGTCTGCCAAAATATCGATTTCCCAACAAAGCATCCTGACTCAGTAATACAAGTATTGCATTGCTGCTTTCAAAATTGTTTTTAATTTAAATACTGGACAGCATTAAAAAGAAGTTCAAATATTTGCTAAATATAAGCTAACACTTATTTTGAGAACACAAGGTGAACAATTTGAATAAAAGTGGGAAAAATGGACGATGTATAGATCCCAGAGAAATGACACCAGTAGTGAAAATTTTAGTGGATAGACAAAGATATGTTTGTGACTGTAAAAATAAGATGTGTAAACTCCAACAGTGCTGTTATTTTATTTGTTTCTAATTTTGCTTCATTTTTTGCGTGTGTGTAAAATGTTTGAGAAAATGCAATAGAAGAGAGTTAAAAAAAAAGAAGTTCAAGTATAATGAATGATAATAGGTGAAACTAAACCTAAATTGCAGTGAATAAATATATACATTCTGCACTTAAACTGCATTTAAAAGTCTTCATTTAATAAGATGTTGTGAAGTGTCATCGTATGATTCTCTTGCAATACATGTAACATGATATTATCTTTTTTGTGGACCACGCACTGTATCGTATAGCAGTGCACTGCATCAAATTGTGAGTTAACTGGCGATTTCCACCCCTTGTTGTTGTTTAGAACAATTCCAAATAGTTAAAACAAACTTTAATTTGAAGGCCTTATTCTACAAAAATGATACAATCTTCAACAGTTACAAGATTTCATACCTGATCACAATACACTGATCCTTTTTGGCATCCATCATGGTAGTATATGAGAGATTAGCAATGGCAAAAAGATGACTGAAACACAAAAGAATACATTTCAGAATATATTAAAACATTGAAGCTCATTGGTTGTGTTTTTTTTTGTGTGTGTGTGTTTTCCTGTGTGTGAAGTGGCAGTGAAATCCATAACCAAACTCTCCCTTGGCAACAGACCAACAGCAGTGTAATAGGAGCCTCTTACGAACACCTGAGAGTGCTGACATTTACACCTTTTTTAACGACCAAACTGTATCTAAGAGCACAGCTTTCCACACATGTAGACCGATGAGGTACCACAGAACCATCCCACAGATGAACACACAAAGAAAAGACTTAAAGGTTATAGATAAAGGTTAGAGAGTTTTCTTGGTGTATCCTTTCTAAAAGTAAAAGAAATCAATAAAACTAGTGCCCACACAAAGGCTGCGTTTGCTCCACATTGGGACTGAATTGTTTTTCAAATACAAATAGTCTCAACAAAAATTATATGGATATAAAATTTGTTTTCGAATAAGTGGTCCATTAAAAAAAATCAAAATGTTAAAAGCATGTTTTATGTTAAATTATTTTAAAGTACGTTCTCTGAATAAAAAAACACTAACTTTTCCTTTCTCTCTCATAAGAAAGAGAGAAAACTGAGTTCTGTTCCCAATGCATGGACCAAAACTTGCTGGAGGTGTTAGTTCATGCACAGATTGCCAAGGTCAAACACGCACACACGCACACACACACACACACACACACACACACACACACACACACACCAATACACACACACTCCTGGGTCTTACGGAGGGTTGTCACTCAGGCCGTGGCCCTCGTACTGAAGCACCATGTCTGTGCCATAAATGTTCAGCAGCTTGTAGGGATTCACAGACACCAAGATGCTGCCGATATAAGTCTGTGTGGATGAAAAAAAGAGAAACACATTTTTTTAAATGAGAGAAAATAAGCATTCACAACATTTGACGATATTAGCTATTTAATTTGCTTAATTTGATTTGAAATTAGCCATACATATACAAGTTCCTGGTCGTAACGCTTCTTCAGGTTCATCAGAACTGTGGTCTCATTCAGCTCACTGAAATTAAACACAGAGGAAATTTAACTTACATGTATAGAGCACATATTGTCACACCGAAGTACGGTCCACATGTTCACATGACATTTAATTTAACTTTTTCATTTTCCCTTTGAAAACCTGCTAAAATTATGGATTGTCAAAGGAAGTGTGTTTTTCCCCACTTAGGAGCATTTCTGGAAAGACATGAAAATGGGCCAAAAACACATACAAACAGTGTAATATTTAGCCTGCATTGACTTAGTATGCATTGAAATGAGCTGGGCTGTTGTATGCTTGTAAGAGTGTGCCATGAATGAATGAGCTGTGAGGCTGTTTGTTAATACTGGATCTGGCTTACGGCAGCTGTGTCATGTCCTCCATTCCCTCTGCCCAGTTTTTCACCCTGTGGCCTGTTGTGGGCATGCTAAGGATAGAGTAGATCTGAACACACACACACACACACACACACACACACACACACACACACACACACACAGACAGACAGATAGACAGACACAAATAATGGCTTGTAATTAATCCAACACTGTCACGCAACAATGTCAAAGCTTGTAATCACTTGATCCACAGCTGATTTCAAAATGCAGAAACTCTAATTTTCTTGTTCGTAAACTGTACTTGAACATTTGTGTGAGCAATCCAGCATCTATATTGTATGTTCGTATTCAAAGGAAGAGATAGTTAAGGCAACCTTTTAAGACACGTGAAAAATAAGAATTCATTAACTTTGGTACCTTGTCATACCAGCTTTGACCAGGTACTCTCTCTCTCTCAGGAGTCCAGTTTGTGTCCAGAGGCTGTCCATCCACACCTCGAGGTGTAGGTGAATATCCTTCCAACACCCCATCTTCTCTGTACATGGACCACTTTGACAGATTCTGAACCGTCCCGTGTGGTAAAACCCTCTCAGCTGCCCAAACATCTTCCCCTCCTTCCCCTCCACCACAAGCATTCCTAGCCCAGTGTCCTGAGCTAGGCCCATAGGGTGGAACCACAGCATAGCGATTATCCTCTCCCTGCAAGCCTATTGGCACCCTGTATGAGGCATAGCGAAGCTGCTGGTTTTGGATGGCATTAGACAGGCTTGGGTTGTGGAACCGACGGGTGAGAAGAGAGCCATCTGGCAACCTGTGGAACAAATAATTATTTTTAAAAATAAGCACAAGTTTGTACAACATTGATAACAATGTTTTACATTGACATTGATTTTGTCTTTATCATAAAATTATTTCCAGAGGCTAAACGTAGCAACACTGATGCTTTGAGAATATAACTAAAGAAACCTAGATGGTGCAGTGCAAGTGAGATCTCCAAGTTGTCGTAAAAAACCTTGTCAATAAAGTTATTAGCCAACTTGACACTTCCAACATCAGATACAGTGTTGTTTGCTACCAGTTCCAGTTCGAAAAATTTGGTGCAGATGCCTCTTTTAAGTCTATAGTTATTTATATTCATATTTTTACATGTTGTATATAAATTATGAACCTTTATTGTGCTTTTGTAATATTTCTATGTGTTGTGATGTTGTGTGTTGACTTTAATCTGGACTTTGAGTCTGTAATAAAGTTTGGGGAAAATGTGTAATGTTTCATTGACAAATGACTATCAAAACTCTGGCATTGATATTAGGGGGTAGTGGGCATTTTTTGATGTTCTCTCATATTGAAAACAACCCTAGTTGCTGCCTTAACATCTAGTTAAAAACAGAGATAAAGCCAGAATGTCAAAGACCTGAGAGCACAGGTGGATGAGCAACAGATGAAGCTGCCTTCAAGAAAGGTAAAACAGAGAAGTAATGTAAGGAGAAAGTGAATGCAAAAGGGAGTTTTAGTTCCTAGTCTGCTATTGAATTTAGTTTCTGGACCCATTGGAACATTTTGGTCAGATGGGGCTATTGTTTCATTCACCCTTGGTTAAATGTTAATGTCTAGCTTGCAGCTTGATTTCTCAAGAGGTAATTCTGTGCCACACCTAGACAAGACAATAAGGTCATTCTCTGCCCTGGTTTCCTTTAATAAGGCACATTGTGGTTTCCTACCTGAACTGGACACCTTGAAAGTCGTCTTTCTTCAGTACACGGCTAATGTTTGGAGTGGATGGTTTTGGGGCACCAGAGAATACAGAATTCTGTGACAGATTATAAAGTCCTGTAGACCGCATTGCCTGGTTGTGCCTCAGGGCAGCGGTAAGGTTAGGAGTGGATGGCTTCTGGCCTGGAATAACCAAGGAACCATCAGAGAGCTGGAATGAAGCATTGCGAAGGTTCTCATTTGCAAGAGCCTGTGGAGCAAGACAACAGGATGTTATCATCCAAAATAAGACTTTTCTAAATTTAGCTAATTATTAGCAATGAACAACTTAAAAGTGTGAAATTGCTTCATGGTTATGTTATTTTTAAACAAACAAGTACAGCAGGCCACATTATTAAAGTCAATATTAAAAGTACATACTTTAGATAGGTCAGGGGCAGTTGGTTTTCGTGGGTCAATGATGATGGTTCCATCTGGCAGTGTGTAAGAGACACCCTTTAGATAAGGATTCTGCAGGGCAGCGGTTAAGTTGGGGCTTTTGGGCTTCCTTGGGTCTACTATAATAGTTCCATCTGGGAGGGTGTAAGAAGCTCCTTTCAGTGCTGCGTTATTGAGAGCCTAAGGATTACAACAGCTTGTTTAATTTCAGGTCAGCACATGGGTGTAAAAGTCATTGTGGGACAGGTCCCACCCACTTTTTTTTAAATCATTCATTTGGACCTCCTCACTTTTAAGAAGTCATAAACATAGGGCTTTTGTTGCTCCAAACTGCACTATTTCAGAGCACCTTCAGGCAAATTCAATCCACTTTCTAACTGATAAAATGCATAAATCAATGAAACTCCAGACCACGTTTTACTGTTGCCATGAAAGACAAGCTCCACATCTATTTAGATGTTGGAGAATGGTTCATCCGTAGCTCATAGCCTAGTTTTGTTTACTTACAAAGTCTCTGACTGACAGCAGGCTCACTGTTTGGTAAGAAAAGTGCTAGACCCCCCCCATTAAATTGTCCAAACCACTGTTTTATGCGTCTGACACCCATGGGTCTGTATGAGAGGTTCAACAAGTACAATTCAACAATTATGAGAAAAACTCAACTTTGTATAATTAATTAGCAATAATATGCAAACAAGACATGAATTAATGTTAGAACTCTTGTAAGGAATGTGTGCTATTAGCAGACTAAAGAATTACCTTTGCTAATCATTACCTGAATTACTGGTCAGTTAATCTAATTATTACGATTTTTATCAATTCAGGCCTGCAATGTCAGTCGATGATTGTGTCATTAGCCAGGGCTTTAGCCCCTTCTAGTGGCTACTACCATACTGCAATAAAGATATACTACCCTGATGTAGACCAGCATAGGGGATGGATGGTATCTAGACAGAGATAAAGTGTATTGCAGGCTGTGTCAGTTTAAAACGGCATATAACTACTCAATTGGAGCAATGTGTTACCATATTCAGCCCAGGCAAGTGGACGTTACCCTAGCAGAAGGACTGAAGGCTGGCAGTACTAGCACTGCGATCAATACCCACAGTCAGCAAACAAATTGATCTTCTTTCCCCGTAGACACAGTGGTCCTCTGTGTAGCCATGTTAACAAATTATGCTTAATTGTATGTGTGTTTCTGAATGTTTTCTTAACTTTAGACAACTCCAATAGTTTGAATTCAGTTCGCATACAATCTACTTTAGTCGCCTATGAACATTCTTACACCTGTGCACCTCTACACATGTTCAATCGTGTAGATAAGAAGGGAGAAGTGAACATAAGGACAGGCACTATAGCAGATACTTGAAAAGCAAGGGTGAAACAGAGAACACATAGAGTCTGTATCATAGCTAACCTTAGCAAGGTTTGGTGAAATTGGTGTATTTGGATCTTGAACCCCTTCTGGAAGTGTGAAGGAGGCATTGCGCAGAGCAGAGTTTTGAAGGGCACTGGAGAGGTCAGGAGAGACAGGTTTCCGTGGATCAATGATGATTGTACCATCTGGTAAAGTGTAAGATGCACTCTTAAGGTAAGGGTTTTGCAGTGCCGCTGAAAGGTTTGGGGACTTTGGTTTCTTTGGATCAATCACAATGGTACCATCAGGTAGAGAATAGGAGGCTTCACGTAGTGCTGCATTGTTTAGAGCCTTAGCCAGGTTTGGGGAGATGGGTTGCTTTATAATCAGAAACAGCCAAGCAAAAAAAACAGGCAAAAGAAAAACCATCAGATTAGACATTCTAAACAATGGATAGATAAATAGTATCAAAAGTAGGTACATTCAAGTAAAGGATGAGTATTTGGTTACTTGTTGTCTAGGGTCGATAATGGTGCCATCAGGGAGGGTGTATGTAGCACGCCTGAGATCCTGGTTCTGTAGAGCTTTTGAGAGGTTAGGAGACATGGGCTTCTGGGGTACACGTGGGTCCTGTGAAGGTTGGAGTGGTATAGGAAAATAGAGCAGTCATAAAAAAAGTCATGTTTTGGTATCTACATGAGAACGAACGTTTATGTCAGGTTGTATTCATTTTGAAATGTTCATTTTGTACCTACCCTGATTACTGATCCATCAGGCAAGGTGTACGAGGCTCCACGGACTTGTTGGTTTTGCAAGGCATGTCCGAGCATTGGGGAGGAAGGTGTTTCTAGGTATGGTGACACCAAGGTTCCATCTGGCAGACGGTAAGATGCCTGCATCATCTGCGGGTTTTGCAGGGCCCTTCCTAACATTGGTGAAGAAGGTGGCTGGGGTCTATATGGGGATCGTCTGAGTTGCATAGGTGTCTGATAAGATGCTTGGCGAAGATTTGGGTTTTGTTGAAGAGCGTGGTGGAGCTGAGGGCCAGCTGGTTCATAGGGGTTACGGCGTCCCATCATAGGCGATCTTAAGTGTGAGACATTGTGCAATCCAGACCGATTTTGAAGTGCATCATAAAGCAGTGGGGCTGGGCCAGGTTCAGAAATATAATCATATGGAGTAACAATGGTTGGTCCATATGGTGAACGGAGCATTGGAGTCTGATAAGAAGCAACACCTCTCAGGGCCTCACCATGTCTCATGGCTCCAGAGAGTATTGGGGATGAAGGCACAGATGCTGTATATGGGGACTGAGGCCGTTGAAAAGGAGACAGATAGGAGGCATCTCTCACTGCCTGATTTTGCAGAGCCCCAGACAGCATAGGGGAAGAAGGGGGCATTGGCTGCTCATAAGGGGACATTGGTCTTTGTAAAGGAGAAACATATGATGCATCATGTATAGTTTGATTTTGAAGAGCTTCAGACAACATTGGAGATGAACGAGCCATCGGCTGCTCATAAGGAGACATTGGTCTCTGCAATGCAGAAACATATGAAGCATCCCGAATAGCTTGGTTTTGCATTGCATGAGAAAGCATTGGTGATGAGGGAGCATAAGGTTCTCCATATTCGGCAGCCATCTCACCTATGCCTACCATCTGGGTTGGCTGTGGACCGAGAGGCAAAGCAAAAGAGGCCTGTCGAATGGCCTGGTTTTGTAAAGCACCAGATAACATCTGAGAAGAAGGGACACTGAACTGCTGTGGCTGGTCAGAGTAGGAATCTGCATATGGGCCAGGTGCATATGTTTCTGGTGCATAAATAGGTGAATGGGCAACTCGAGGCGACAGTAGGGGAGAGGACTGGCGAGAAAGTTGAGGAGAGAAGATTGGGGATGCAGGGTGTGGCATGTGTTTCAGGGAGAGCTGTGGAGAGGCGGGAGGCATCCTTCCTATAGACTGCTGTGCGGTCAGGGGCCGACCTCGAGCCACTGGGCGAGGAGCAAACCGGCCAGATTCTCTCCTACCCAGGGGAACACGGTGGACCATATGTGGTGAGTGAAAGGGGGAGGAAAGGAGAGAGGAGTCTATAGTGAGAACAGAAGATCTATTGCTTCGAATGGAGGAGTTACGAAATGGACGCACATTTTGGGTTGGTGGGGGAACTGGTCGCCCTCGTAGACCCATAGGAGAGGGTCTGACCGTTCCTAAGGGAACATTTCCCCCCATCCTAGGCCGAGCCAATGGTGTGGGGTCCCTTAGCAATCTTGTTGAGCGCCGAGAGAGAGTAGGAGAAGACCGAGGACCTGCTGGGGATGCACTGCGAAGAGTTTTGGAAGGAGAGGGGGACTGTCTTCTACTAAGATGTGGAGAAAGACGGGGAGATGCATGACCAGGGGATAAGGGAGGGGAGGTTGGCCCTGGTACCTTTCTCACTCCAAATGGGCTACGGGTTGGAGTGGGAGAGGGCGGTGGACTTCTTCTTCTAATTGAAGCACGGGGTGAGGGAGGAGGAGAGCGTTGTCTCATTGATGTCCTTGGTGATGGTGGAGGACTTCGCCGGATCATGGATGCATGGGGGGAGTGAGGGGGTGAGCGTCTTCGGGCAAGTGGAGATGGCGATCTTTGAGATTGCATTCTTGGATGGGAAACGGGTGAGGCCATGGGAGAGTGAGGAGGTGGGAGCCGTCTTGACATAACAGAAGGGGGTCTTTGGGCATTAATGAACCCACTTCTCATAGATGGTTGTGGGGAAGGGCTATGTCTTTGTGGAAGTATTGGAGAAGGCAAGGGGGATGCAATGGCAGAGGGATGGTGCTGTAACTGTGGGGAGGCCATCAAAACAGAGCGGCGAGACGGAGTTGGAGAAGGTTGCATGCGCCGCCCAGCAAGGGGAGACATACCCGCTTGCTTAATAATCATTGCAGTTGGAGTAGGGATCAAACCTGGGCTGTAAGCCGGTTGCTGGGAATTCATCATTGGGTCTGTCAGCATTTGCTGCTAGAAAGAACAAAAAAATTAAAAAAGCTTTAACTTCTTTAAACCTCAGGGAGCGTTCTATAAATATTTTTTTCTAAAATGATCCTATGTCGAATACAGCAGTTTAGTTATAGAATATACATGTATTCTGTTATACAATGGAGTACTACTGTCACTCATGTTTTGCCCTACATTTTTAAATTTCCCAAACACAAAGCAAGTTCAGGGGAAGGTGCAAGTTTGCTCTCTTAAGTACATATTCAACTCATCCAACATTACAACTGACTAAGGTTAAAAGTAGATTAAGTTTCCTTTCTGTAAATAATTGCTACTGAAGAGTCAGGTCATGCAAATTCAATGATACAACAGAGCTAGAATTACCTGTGGTGGATTCATTTGTGGGGGAAAGGCCTGTTGCTGTGCCATCATCATCTGCTCCTGTGGTGACATCATTTGTTGTGATATTGTCTGTTGCTGTGGTGACATCATGGGCTGGTGCATCATTTGATGCTGTGGTAGCATCAATTGTTGCTGTTGGGACAGAGTCTGCAATGGCATAATTTGAGGGGACATACTCTGTTCTTGTTGTAACATCATCTGATGCTGTGTTAACATATGTTGCTGTGGTGACATCTGTGGGGGAATCATCATTTGTTCATGTGGGAGAAACATAGTGTGTTGTTGAGAAGACGTCATCATTTGTTGTTGAGGAGACATCATCATTTGTTGTTGTGGTGGCACACCCATCTGTTGATGTATTGACATTATATCCCCAAGTTGCCCTTGTGCAAGAGGAATCTGGTCTTCATACTGGATATCTGACATGTCTTCAAATTCTGGATCAGGTGGCAAAGTAGGTGGAGGAGGAAGGGGCACATCTAGACGCTCTTTCCCAAATAGGCGCACTTGAGGTCTAGGGACTCTAAAAGTCATCTCCCCTCCCTGAACTCCCCCAGTATCATCCCTAAATTGATCCAACTGGTCTGCAAACTGGTCCCCATACATGCCCTGTACCTGACCCATCCCTTGCACCCCAAAGCCAAACACCTGCTGCCCTCCTTGTGGGATTCCAATGGCCTGCTGTGAGCTGAAGTCTTGGTAAGGCATGCCAGCATCACTACACCCGAGTTGGTAGTCTGTTGGAAATCCTCCTTGCATTCCAGTAGTTTCTGTGTAAGGGTTCTCAAAATAACCTGTCTGTCCATTGTCGTAATAACCCCCTTTTCCATCATAGTAAAGCCCTTGGCTGTTTGCGTCATAGTAACCCTGAGCATGAGGGTCAAGAAATCCATCTTCCTCTCCTCCATACATATGGCCCTCACCCATCAGGGAATAGTAGTCCAGACCCTCAGCACCATACATGGCTTGCTGATGCTGGTAATCATAGTAATCTGCTTCCTGGTTGTTATAGTGTACTTGGGCAGAGGAGTATGGGTCATGGTAGTCCCCCATGCCCTCATCGTAAAGACCACCTTCATAATATTCTGAATTTGGATCATAGAGTCCTTCTTCTTCGTAGTAACCCAGGTCTTGATAGTCCACTCCCCCTGCTACATTGTCATAGTAACCAAATTGACCCTGGCTTCCATATGCAGCAGTTGCCTCGTCTACATACCCACCATAGCCATCGTTGTAGCCTCCATAACCTTGTCGTAATGAATGTCCCTGATCGTATCCATAAGCCTCCTCCCCATGCTCATAACCATTGTTATGATAACCCAAGAGATTACTTCTAGAGCTTGCTTGTCTTGTATGTGCCCTACGTCCACCATTGCGTCCCGCATTTCCTTGCATTTTAGTGGACAGGAAGCGCTTGGTCAGCCAGTTAGTTGCTGCTGCAACCTTACCCAACAACGCACTTCTGTTCTTGAAGTCGTCCGTCGGCTCATCACCATCCTTTTTCCTAAATAAGCCTTTAAAGAAGCCCCCCTTCTTCTCATTTGAGTCTCTTCTTCCTCCAAGACGTAGTAGCATATAGCTTGGCTTTTTCCCACCACTTGCTGCTGCCTTCTCTTTGGCCTCTTTCTCTTTTTTTATCTTTTTGCTGGCCTTGAATCTCATCATGAATCGAGAGGTGTTCTTTAGCATGGACTTGCGGCGTTTCTTCTTAGCAAGGCGGAACTTTCTCTTTCCCAGACCCAGAAACAAACGTGATGTACTTTTCAGCTTCTTCCTGCTGTTTCTTCGCCTCTTGAAGCCAGAAAACTTCATAAACATCCTGGACATGTTCTTAAGACCTTTCCTTGGAATTTCTTTAACTGGAATCTGTGGTACTTCCGCCTTCTTTTTTCCTTTCTTCTTTGCATCAGCATCATGCTTTCCTCCTTTATGGTGGTCTTTACCTTTCTTTTTGGATTTGCCATAATCCTCATCATATTCATCCTCCTCCTCTTCTTCATCTTCCTCCTCTTCGGAGTATCCCCCAGTTCTAGACTTCCCCCCTTTCCTTCCCTTAGCTCCTTTGCCCCCTCGACCCTTAGCTTTTCTGTCATCTTCTGAGTCTTCCTCTTCTTCTTCCTCTTCACTGAAATCGTCTTCTTCTTCTTCCTCTTCATCACTCAGAAGCTCATCCTCTTCCTCCTCAGACTCAACTTTTTTCCCTTTCCCTTTGTCTTTTCCTTTTTTCTTATCATCTTTCCCCTTAGGTGGCTCCTCCTTTCCCTTCTTCCCTCCTTTCTTATCATCCTTTCCCCCTTTCTTGTCATCTTTTCCACCTTTCTTATCATCCTTGCCGGCTTTTTTGTCTTCTTTTCCTCCCTTTTTGTCATCTTTCCCTTTCTTCTCTTCCTCTTTCTTTTTATCTGGTTCAGGTTTTCCACCCTTCTTTGTGTCCTTCTTGGTGTCTTTCTTGCTAGGCATTTTAAAGAGTGGCTAGAAGTACACCATGAGCCCCCTTCGTGATGCAATGCTGTAAACATTCAAAAACCAGAAATACACAAATTTATGAAAGTCAATAATTGAGGGCTAGTTTATGTTAATCTCATAGAAAATACTTTTTGATGAGATATGTATAGAAAATATGAGAGTCTGACCTTATTAAGTTTCCTTGGTTTAAATATGCCTGGTATACCTTATGCCGGCACTATAGGTTGGTTCAGTATCTGTATGGGGACAGGGCCACCTGGCCAAAGCAGTTCCACACTGCTCAAGTCTGTTCCCCATGAAGGCACCTGTACAGACAAACACATCTCAATTTCAGCAAACTCTTACCCTTAACAAAAAGACATATACTGTACATACAAACACTTCCTTACACAGAATAAAATCTGGTAATCTGGAAGTAAGTAAACGTTCTACTTAGGTTATAACTCTATTTTACAGAGGCTTCACTGACTCTGTTTCAGCTGTCTATACAAATGCTTGGTTTACAAACATGAATCGTGAAATCATGAAACATTGGATTCACATAACTTCAGTCACATTTTAAACTCCAAACCCTTCTGTAGAACTCAAAACACTACTCAGAGTTCCTGAACTGTGTCTCTCAAAACCCTATCACACTTGTCAATAGTTGTATCAGTGTAAAGCTCTATTGTTAGCCTTAAGGTAAAAAGTTTAAATGTGACAGAGCCCTAAACACTTTCTATAAGCATTAGTGTGCAGCACTGGCTCTATGATTAAGCTTATCCTACTGTTGGTTTTACTAATTCCCACACAGTGTGATCCCTGAGGCACTCTGTAAAACTGCATATAATCATTAAAGCACACAAACAAAACATGCATTTATCATTACAACTAAAGCTCTACTCTCTATATAGTCCATCTTGTAGTTGCAGTAAAACACAAACTATTTTGGTATTATCAGCACACTTATTCATCAAGACAGCTTTCCATCATAGTCACCTCCTCATTCAATGACAAACAGTACAGAAGAGCAAGTGTAGTGGCTGCAAGAATCTCTGCAGTCTTCAATTCCTTTTTTTTCCTTGCAGGAGTTCTCTTCTTATGCAGGTTACAAAAAAGGGAAAAAGCAAACAAAAAAAAGACTCCAGGATAAAGTCTTTAGGTCACACTAAGTTCTTCCTTTGACCTACTCCGTCCTCTGTTTCTCACTACAACACATTCCCTCACTCAGCATAGCACTTTGTCCTCGCTGCCCTCCTCAGAGTGTGTTACATATTGTGTATGTGTGTGTACTGTATGTGTGTGTGTGTGTGTGTGAGAGAGAGAGAGAGAGAGAGAGAGAGAGAGAGAGATTAAGTATGTGTGTGTGAGGGTGAAAGAGAGAAGGGCAAATGAGCTGCACATTTGTGTGTGTGTGTGTGCGCGCGCGTGTGTTTGCATGTGTGTAGTACATATGTGTAAGTTTCCGTGCATTTGAGGAGTACCTTGTGGCAGGTCGTAGAAGGAGTCTTAATTTGTCATCTGGCTCTACAAGTGAAACTAGAGAGCTCGAAGCGGCTGAGGGGGCGGGGCATAAATAATACAAAAGGTAGAGAGAGAGAGAGAGAGAGAAAGAAAGAGAGAGAGCGAGAAAGAAAGAAAGAAAGAGAGACAGACATTGGATGCAGAAAATAAATGTGACTAGGTTACATGTCATCAAATCGATGAAATGTCCAATCTTTATCTACCTTTAATTTCTGCATAAATTATTTTTTTAAAGTACGTATGCATTGGAAAAGTTTAAAATTCACCTTTACAAAATTGAATCTCACTCTTCTTTTTCCAGAGTGACATATACTACAATGTATGAACGATGAAAGGTGACACATCATTCAAATATTATTTTGAAACAGCATCAGTGTCAGCATGAGCCAAAGCAAGCAGCCAGCAATCCAAATCCGCATACGTAACGTAAGTAGAAGAAGCAGAGACAAAAGAAACACCCACCTGTTAGTTATGTCATGTCTTGTCTTCACTTAGGTATCAATAACAGAGTACTGACTCTCTCAACAAACACACGCTGCCAGTGAAGGATCGGTAACAGGGCTGTGATTATTAGTGCCATCAACCAAATTATTCCTCTTCCAGAAGGAAGGAGTCGGATTGCCAGATCTGTCCTGTTACAGGGTGTAGGTGTTGGGTTGCCAGATCCTGATCTTTTGGTCTTAGTGTGTAAGTCTATCTGATCATTACCAAGCAGCTGAGAGCAAATGCAGTGTATGTTTGTGCAGGTATGCACAGTGTGTTTGGGCCGAGTTATAGTACGTCCATGGGTGCTTTAAGAAGACGGAAACAAATGAAGAAAAGAGTGTATTTTGCAGGATTTCCTCTGATTTGTCTCTACTCTTACATCTGCCTTTGATGCAGAATAAAAAGAACCAATCAAACGTGAAAAGCTCTTTGGTTGCAGCCACTCTCACTCTCCCTCATCCCAAAGCAAAAGCTGCTGGCATGTGGTCCCCCATCTTTTGATAGAATTTGTAGAGAAGAGAGACAACAAAGAGGAACTGGGATACATGCCCGGGGAGACACAAGCAGACTTATGATAAAGGTGGACTTGATGAAGCCCATCAAAATCATTTAGGCCCTGAGGGGGAGCCCTAGACCATCTTTGTCACTTTACACACACATTCTCATGCTCGAAAGCAGGCACACATGCACGCAGACAGGCACGCACACACAAACACACACACAGCAATTTGCTGCTATCTAGTGGACCAGTACAACACCTGCAGCACTCCTAAAAGTTAGAAGTTGGTTATATCAGGTAACGTCTGCCTGTGGGAAGTGTAAAGCATGCATAACACAAAGCAAATACCTGAACACTTTTAACAGTGTATAGTGTAGCAGTGTAGCATTTGGTGAATGGTGTGAAGATCAGGTAGCTTGCACTGAGTCCGGGATAAACATTTATCTTGCAAGACACAGGTAGAATAACCTGCAATAAGCTTGAAGGCAAACATAGCCTACGTCTGAACTGTTTGAGTGAGGAATGTGGAGGAAAAGGGGTGGGTGCACCGACAAACCTTACCTTTCCTTCGGATCACCAAAACACGGGAGTTGCTCACGTCACCGAGGTTCCGTAGTCACGTTTCTCCATCCTCTTGTCGGTCAAAATGAAATGTGAGGAAAAAATAAACAGAAAACTCTAAACCAATTTCATTTGAAACTGTCTCTATCTTCACGGCCAACACAGTGTCTTATGTCCGCTTCAAACGCCGGGCAAAAAGCAGCATGGGTCGGTCAGGGTAAAGTGTGCCACGGGGGAACGGAGAATTAATATTTAACGACCGCTATTCTGTGGTGACCGGCCGGGGGGCTTGAGTTCCTCACACTCCGGGGAGAAGTGATGAGCACCGCGGGTGGGCGATATCGGTTGTAGGCCTACACGGTGATATCTTTAACTGAGTAGTGGTAGCAAAAATAAACAAGCCGGTAAAAGAAGGATATAGTGGAGACATAATCATTCACATGTTAACTTTAAGCCTTCACTTGTTTGTCTTGACGGTTTGAACATAAATTAGTTTGCGTTATGAAGAAAGTTTTTTTTTTTTCTTTTTTTACAAAACTGGAAACGTCGTCGAAAAGCGGTTCCCCCTCCCTCAATACAATGAAAAATTAATTGAATTAATTGAACATGTTGAATAATTGATTAATTGAATATGCAGCCTAATATAGGCTAATCGTAGTATAAAGGCCTACTACATTAAGTATTTGCTCTGACCTATATTTTAAAATATGTTAAGTTATGTTATGATAAGATACTAACTAGGCTATTTTCCCATCTTCATATAGGCTACTTAATGACATTCCGGGACACACGACCTGTTGAACCGAGCTAGGCTTGCCCGCAGATTCGCCGATACTGTAGTCACCGGGTTACTTTTGTTAAACGAGGAGCAATGATGTAGTAACAATCACAGTTTGCCAATTTCAGTAATGAGAAAGCTAGCGTGATTGTTTTGCCTCTGATGAAAGATAATGAAGACGATGAGGATAACTTGCAGAAGATGACTGTCTGCACATGTTTCATTAAATAGAAAGAAAGCCTAACATAAGCTTCTGTCATGCGCTGTTTACATCGGGCGAATGTACGAATATGCTTTAGCTGTATAATAATAATAATAATAATAGTAAAAGCTCAACCATGAAAGCACCACAGTCATTGTTGCTGAACTGGAGTGTTCTTTTATATCCACAAATGCTTTTTGTTGCGACGTTGATTAGGCTAGTGATTGTTGGTCTTAGTTGCTTTGTACTTTTTCTATGCATTTGTGTCGTTCATTAAACATGCACTGCTTTCATTGTAACTTACATTTTAGTCATAGTCCTTGAAATTGTTATCTCGTATTCATGTAGTAGGCATACCATAAGGTGTTGTTTCAATGGCGTCAAAATTGGATACCTGCTTTAAACAATCCAGCCCCAGGTTTGCCCCATCTCAGCTCCCCAGCGCCGCCAAAGGGCCTGCGCAGTAAACACAGGTGTTGTCTGGAGGATGAGTCTATAAGGGTTGGGCTATGAAACATTTCCTCTCATCCGGACTGAACACGGTTAGAAAGTGTGTCATGGCTCAAGGGGTAAATGGAGCATAACAGACGAAGGTGAGCGCTACAATGAAAACAGAGTAAGTGTGTCTCCAAATGAGCAGTCCTTCTGTTGCCCGCCAGATGGACCCGGCTGACAGCAAACAGCACAGAGCCAGAAGCTGCTGCGTCTCCACTGGATTGACTTTAAAACCCAGACGACCTTGCCGTCTCCCCCACATGACCTACTGCTGCTGGTCGCACGTTCCCAAGCAGGTTTTGGCTTTGATATTGAACCTACCGTTGAGAGCCACGATGCAAAACCATGCTGGTTCTTCAGAAAAAATAAGCTTTTGGCCATGTATGGGCTATTTTTAGCACTGTTCCTAAAACAGTGATACACGTAGATTTCCACCAATAGGCAAATTAGCTCTGGTTTGGGTCAAGAGGCTTTATTTAGTGTTGACATCCTGCAGCTGGCAGGCAAAGTCGAGGTCAGTCTCCATTCTAACAGCTTGATTTCTAACCAAAGCAGCCTACACCACTTAATTATGTAACATGAGACAAAAATATTGTCCATTACAATGTTATTTAAAACACTCCTTTATCAAATAAAATGAATGTGCTATTAAAAAACCCATATTCACGGCCAGTCTTTTTCTCTCCTTCTTTTTTTTTTTACTCAAAAGGTAATTGAGAATAAAATAATGGATTCATCTTTAATAGAGTCCGTAACCAGAATAGCACCTTTCTGCCAGACTTTGCCTTTTTGTTATTTCTTTAAAATAACAGTTTCAATTTTCTTCATCTTTATTGTAGAAAAAAAAAATCTCTTTTATGGTCACAGATAATAAGTTATGCCATCCGTGGTAAGCCTAAACGGTATAGAACCCCTGGGTTAAATTAATAGTGGCATCCTGTATGACGGACTGTTATAACAGCTGGTTCTGTTGTGTATTACTGTGTCTTTCTCTGTGGTTCTGCTGTTCTTGTTCAGAGCAACAGGGTAGAAGCTATTAGATTTTCTAGACACAAGTATTCCCTGAATGATTTGGGTTTTCTGAAGGTGGTGTTGGAAACTAGGAGCGTCTGTTCGAAATCGTTGCCCTCTAACATCAGTTAGTTTAGGGCCGTGCAACAGTAAATATCTATAATACTTGACATGTTCCAAGGGACCTGTCCAGCTCTGGACTCTGAAGCAAGTAATGGCTTTATATAGGCAGAAAATAAGATAACAGCAAAATATATTTTTTCCAGGAAGACGGTGATGCTTCTATAAAAGCAGGAATAGTTTAACTTGAGAAACAGAATCAGAAAAGAAAAATGTTAGAGATTTGTAAAACAAAGGTTAAAATGTTGAATTAAACTGATAACAAAACTGCAAATCCTGGTACAATGGAAACAGAGCAAAAATGCTTAATTTCAAATTGATTTACCGTAGTCGTGAGCTTATCCCAATACCAGGTGCTGCTGGTCTGACAGCAGGCAACAGATCAGTGAGCAGATCACCAACATTAGTTTTCCTCCTGAAGGAGTCAGCTGAGTCTAGAGCGGGAAACAGCTGCTCAGAGACACACTGTCTCTGCAGCCGGTCAGAGGGTGACTGTGGAAAGCTCCCACTGGGAAAGAGTAAGATCTGCGTATGTTTGTCTTTGTCTGACTGTTAAAGAGAGCTAAAGGGAAAATTAAAATGCATAGATGGATAAAAAGAGAAGTTAATGGATAGAGTGTTGGAAAGATAGGAAAACAGCAGGGTACATCCATCCATATCCACTTTATGGAGGCTCCACCTGTGTAGGCCGGCGAGTGGAGGATAGTGATGCTGTTGGAGTTGCAAGAATCCCGCTGTGTATCCATCAGTTTCAAATAATCCCTGCTGCTGCTCAAGCATCCTTGAATCACATGTTGAACCCCTGCCTGTTCTTAGATACACCTGTCTTATGTTGCACTCAAAAACTACAGTGACTATTTTCCAGCTACTCACAAAATGCATCTGTCTTTCATACACAGTCAAGATTATGCTGTCCAAACAGCGCAGCAAAGGTACAAGCATGGAGCTTGCCTGCAGCATCCACAGTCACCACTCTCTCACCAAGATAAATAAAGCAAAGGTGAGTGTTCCCAAATTGGTTGTTCTGTGTACATGTTTGTGTGTTTGGATTATTTATCAGAGAATGACAGGAATGGTGTTTAAAGAGGATAAGAAGCTGCATAGTAGAATATTATTATAGGAATGTTCAGTGCCAGAGTGTATTTTAGGACTTTCATGATATGTTACAGGAACTGTCCAGGAGAGAGAAGTCAAATATTTGCATTGGGTAAAGTTGCACAGAGCCTCAAAGAGCTATTTAATGGAAGACATTAATCCAAAAAGTAAAACAAGAAGACAAACTGGATGCATTGGAAAATATATCATATCTTTTATTCTGGTCCAGTATAATACACCTCCTCTATAAATAAAATATCAGGAAGGCGATATACAAAATATAAATCATGAAACATGATAACAATCTTGGACACACAACATATTCAAGTGGTTTGTGTGGTGGAATTTCTGTACCTATTTAGACCTAAATGTACAGACATTATTTTGTTTACTGTTCCTGTTGTCAGTCAGAGCTGATAGAGTTCAGCTGTGACTAGATGACCAAGGAAAGCTTAATGTGTCAAGGGTTTCTCTCATATCTGATGTTTGGTAGACTCAGTGTCTGCTCCAAATTGTACTAGACATCACAGACTAGTTTAGGTGGGTCAATATGACCCCGACATCAATAACATCTTTTGGATATAGGCAAAGCCTTGATTGAGGGTCTGGCAGAATTGAGTTAGCAAGGTGTGCTGTTAAGTCAATCTCCTCATGAGTATTCATCTTATATATTACTTTCTTCAACGTAAGCCATCTGAGTCCACTGAATCATTACTGTGTGAAGTCAAGTGTTAGTAATTTCCTCAACAGCTTGCATTGCCGCTTTTGTGTTGCAAAAAAAAACACACTCAACTGCCTTTATCTGAACATCAAAACACCTGGAAGTTGCGCCGATTGGCGTACAGTAGCATTTAGTTTACATGTACCTCGTACAGAGGCTCTTTTCCTCGTAAGTGGATGGCCCCGGTTCATCTTGTACCTACATCTCCTTTCCTGCATGTCATTCCCCAATCTCTCATCTCTGGTTTCTGACTCTATCCATGCCCTAGCTAAATAAAGGCATAAGAAACCAAATTTTTTTATTTTTTTTAACATTTGATTATTAGAAAAAATAAGGTTAAGGATGAAGTAATTAATTAAACATAATTACAGCAGAAATCAAGTATATCCTATGACTGTCTACAATGAGTGAGACGCGGAAGTCCCGCCAGCTGTACCGCTGTTGGGCCGTGTTTACATCATGTTTACATTGCGTACAAAGCTATTTTTAGTCAAGGACTAGAGAAAAGAAGAATAAAATAGTTTACTCACTGCTTATTTGGATGTCACCTAAGTGTCTTTAGATCATGGTCACTCTGTGTCAATTTATGCACAATACAAACTATGAGTAAAGCAAAGTGTGGTAACAATAGTCTGCTTACACAACAATGCAGGCCACAGGCAATTACAGCTCGAGCAAAGGACAATTTTGTCCGCCGCATGCGCTAATGGTGCTTAATTATGGTGCGTTCTAATTGATAACTCCTTCAGGGCGAACAAAGGTAGAGAGGGCCAAAAGGGTGCCCTGTGCACAGTCTAAACACGTTCTCAGGTGCACACAGTAGCAGGAACAAACCACGAAAATGAAATCAAAATACTGTGGCACACTGAAAATAACTTCGCTCTGTTTTTAATTGTGTGCGAACAGGTAGAGCGGGGTTGGAGGTGTGCCGCTGGAGGAGAGCGGAGGGTTCAGAATAGCGGAGGTCTCACCAAACAGCAGTTTGTTTTGGATTCATGCTGGTGCTCAAGGGCGACATTAACTGGAGCAAAACAATTCTTCTTTTTAGTCATACCTAGCAAATGCCTGGGTATTACAGTGATTGAAATCACAACAGGAAACTAAACACACCAACAAATCTAAATCAGTTAGAGATATCCCATATTATAATTGACTCCAGGACAAAAACACTAAAAAGATGGATCCTCAGCTGTGACTGGAAGCACCCATGAGAGTTTGCTAACCTGACTCCCATAGGGGGGCCTGTTCCACATTCTGGGACTCAAAGCAAAGTCACAGTCCCCATGTGTTTTCAGTCCTGAATGAGGGCTCACCAGCAGGCCATATACAGAGTACTTCAGGAGTCTCGGTGAAGTGTAAGGCAGTAGTTGTTCAACATTATATACTCTGGAGTAAGACACTGAAAGCCTTATGATAGAGGTGTTTTTTTCGCAAATGAATCCTAAATCATTATTAAATTGAAAATCAGAACTCTGCCTCTAGATTTCCTTTTGTCAATTCATAATGACACCAATCAAGCTCAAAATTGACTCTTTTGTGTAACCTAAAGTTCAGAACCCAAAGACTTTGTCTTATCAGAAACTTGTGACTCTTTCATGAAGCTGGAACAAAACATTGTCTTTTGTTTGAATTCTCGTTTTCAATATCCTGAATATTTCAGGTTTATAAGGCTTTAAGTTCACAGCAGTTTCAGATCAAGGTACTGCAGGCTCCAGGGAATAGACAAGATTATCACTCACATTGTCTTGACATTAGGCACAAGGAATCTTTATCATATACAGAGGGCAGGAGAGTATCTTTACAGGACATGACAGCAATATTTACAGCAACATTGAGGTGATATCCCTGTGTAAATTGGCTTTTTATTCAATGTAAGGCTCACCTCACTGGATGAGATTTGACACATTGAATACACAGATAAAATGCAAATAAATCTCAGAGGCAGTGCTTTTCTTTCATCTGTACTAAATCGACAACAGTGAAACATTCAGCATTCTGAATCTAACCAAGGGTATATTCAGTCTGTAATCTACCAGGCTACATTCAGTGTGTGGGAGAATCACTTTAAATGGCTACTAAACATAATGATACAGCTTAAAGAATTTAACATCTTTTCCTCCGGGGTGTTTTGAAAACACAGCAGAGTGAGGACTTTGCTTAGTGCTGCTTTAGATCAATTCCACACTGGAGTATTTGAGAGCATAGAGATAACATCTGTCCTGGTATGCACAAACAATGAAACAGTTAACATGAAAGGTAATGCATCTCATAAGCCTGTAAGACATACATACAGAGACATGCTGCAGTGGTGACACCTGCGATCCCAGACTTGGCACACTTGGTTGTTTAACTAATTGTGCTGCAATTTGAGACATTTATTCACATTATACTTATTATGGGGACGGTGTACAGCTGTAATTTATAATCCCTCTGCCTCGCTCTGTGCATACTGATGCTTTCCATTCTGAAGGGCTGACCATACCAGACATGCAGTAACCTCATACTCGTCTACTCACACTCTAGAAACACTGAAGCAAAGTATTGTCTACAAGGAATATTGCAAAATGTATTTCCTTAAAATAGAACACTTAGAATACATTTGCCATTCTAATGACCCTGATGGGTAATGCATTTTAATGTGAAATTTACCATTTGGATGAGTTTGGATTATTTAGTATTTAACCTAACAGCCTGCAGTAAAACAGGAGAAAAAGAATGCTACCCTCCGGTGCTCTTTATAAGATCCTACTTAACTCTGTAAGAGCTGCAACTACCACACATAGCCAAACAAGTTCAGTTTAAAAAATACCTCCAATGAAATTTAATTTAATGTTAACTTAAGTAATGCAATAGCCAGGAGATATTTATTCCATAGTCCACAACACCGGGTTGAATAAAGATTGAAAATCAGTCCCTAAAAAACAGGAGGACACAGCAGGGGAGATCGACGACTTGGTCAACTAACTTAGCCTACTGTCAAAATGACTGAGACCCTGATATGAAGCGAGATGGTAAATGGTTATAGATATCACTCTAACAGTACATTCTTAGACTCTACTCTAGCCTTTGCTGGCATGGTTTCTTTGCTCTGTTCCTCTTTATTCTTTGGAAAATTTGGTGCTTTGAAATTTAGGTTACCATTGTTCCAGTACTGGATTGAGACCCAGAAGCAAGATCACCAGGTAGGAGTGATAGTGCAAAAGCAGCCTCTACTAGTCAGAAGGGAGAATATAGGTCATCAACAGGTAGGCATGCGGCAGAGGCAAACAAGACCAGAGGGTATCGGGCAGGCAGCCAAGATACCAAAAAACTAGCTGGGTTCAAAGGCACCAACACAGGCTGGTAGATGCAGAAAACAAGGCTGCAGTGGAAAATGTGGAATATTTGAGACTTACTTAGTAGTTTCAAATGTTGGGCTGATGTGGTAATGGGGTACAGGTTTGCTGACAGTTGATTCCTATTTTCCCTCCATAAAATCATTGAAGTAATATGATTTTTGCCCTTGGTCAATATCAGTGGTCAGCCTTGATTATGCGGTAATGTGAAGGTTCTACAGTTCCAATCTTTAATCTTCCAAATCATTTCAAACAATTTTTAACTAAGAATTTAAAACCGGGGAAATGATGTCATTACTGTCTTAGAAACACCAAAAGAGCCAATGTGAGAGATTGAGATAGGGAGACATTACCACTGATGGTGTTTCCAAGCAACAATAAACATGCTGGCCCTGAGCCTAATGTTTGTTAGCATCAGAAAACAGACAGGTTCAATCTCTTCATTTTTCACCGAAGAACCTGTGTTGATTGTGTCTCCTCTAAAATGCTCTCATCAAGAACTGTTAAGCATTCTGATTTATTTTTGACTGACTGAAAAGCATCTCTACAGCAGATTGTAGCCTCTGTTTTGTTTACATCTCGAGGTCATACTTTATCACGTGAGATGATATGTTGCCCCTCTGGCTTAATAACTTGAATACTCTCTAATGATATTCATGTCTTGCAGCGTGCTCATGGTTGAGATTAGAGACGAGAATATCTGTGAAGTTTCTCCTTTTTCCCTTGATTTTTCTTTTAATTGGTGAGGATTTTAAAACCCCTGTAGTCTGAGTCCTTCCTAATGGACACTTAAGGAGAGGAATGGCTGTACATAAAATCACAGCAGAAGATGCATGAATCACTATGAAGTACAATGTCAGACAAAGTATATTGTTCACCCCATTTTGAGACAATATTGCAGCTTTAAAATTTACATATCACTGCAACAATTCTGGAGTGAGACCCACAGGCAGAATCAGTAGGTGGGAGTTATGAAAAAGCAGCATGGTCGGAAACAGGTAGGCAGTCAGCGGAGGCAAACAGAACCAAGGGACCAGGAAGGAAGCCAAAAGTAAAAAAAAACAAAAAAAAACTAGAAGGGGTCAGAGTCAATTACGCCTTTTTTTTTTTTTCAGGTGTTTTCATGGAAGAAATTTTGTCATGTCACAGCCAGAAAGCACAAGTGTAAGAACAGAATCTAAGAATGGCTCGAGTCCATTTACCGGTAGCTGCTTCTGTGACAAATGTCTACATTGATTCTCAGTCTTATTGGTAGATAAGGTTACATCAAAGTATGTTGCATCCAGCAGAGGAAAACAAATGGCTAGTCATAGGCAATGCATCCTAGTACATGCAGGCACTGTTTGCATAGCTCCGTGAACTTGGGCATCTTGGTTAGTATTGCAAAAAGGGGTGGGACAAAAAATGGATAATGGGATGCTGATGGCCGAGTGGTGAGGTATGTACATACTATATAAGGCGACTGGCGTCCTCCAAGCAGGAGGCACTGGTTTAAGTCCAACCTGTTGCTCCGGTCCAGCACGTCATTCCCCACTCTCTCCAGATGTCCTACTCGATCCACTGTCCTATTTAAGTAAAGGCGAGAGCCTAAAAAAAAATCTAAAAAAAAAGAAGTCAGATGAGGTTGCTGTTGTACCAATCGCAGAATATTAATATTTATACAAGGCTGTTGCTGTGCATCACTGAAAAACTGTAGCACCACTATTAAGTCTATTGCTTGGTTGCACTTTGCTTCTTGTTTTACTGTTTCATATTCACTAGTTATTCATTATATTCTGTTTTACAGACACGAAACACACATGCACACACACACACACACACACACACACACACACACTCCCCCCATATGTGTCATCTCTGGTGAAGGCACGGGTCTCTTTCTGCTCACTACTGGCCCACAGGTCCCAGTTGGCCACTCTTAAGGGTCAGTCCACCTACGCCTCTGAGTGTCAGAAATATACAGGCCATAACAATCACTAGAAAGGATACAGAGAAGAGGGAGCCACCACATGCATTTCTTTTTGGGCTAATTACGCACACATACACTACACTGCATGATTGATTAGGATAAGAATTTAGCAAAGCTATTTACACTTTCACTACACTCTGTCTTTTTCACAGCCCCCACTGTGAGACAAGTAAATGATGAGGTGTTTCCAGAAGCAGCTGGAGGAAAATCGGAGAAAAGTCAAGACACAGCTGGAGTGAGTTCACCGTATTTAGGTGTGACACCTTCAACTTGGTCACACACACCTGCAAACACAAATTCCTGAATATCAAATCAAATCAAATCAACTTTATTTATATAGCACTTTAAACACAACATTGATTGATACAAAGTGCTGAACATTGCAGAAACAAAGCATTAAAAAGCAACAGACAAGAATAACAACAATTAAAAAAAGAAAAAAAAAGCGGGTTACTGAACATTAAAAGCAATTGAGTAAAAATATGTTTAAGGCGAGTTTTAAAAACACCAATAGTGGGAGAGAGACGGATGTCTGGGGGCAAAGAGTTCCATAGTTTTGTTCCTGCAATAGAAAAGGCCCGATCCCCATTGCACCTTGTCCTCGATCTAGACAGTGACAGAAGGTTTTGTGCTGATGACCTAAGATCTTGCTTTTCAATTGAACCAGCACTACTTATTACTATACTGCTGTGTGTATTCCCTCTGTGTGTATGTACAGTATGAACATAGTTAAAGAGAGAGTTTACCAACGGTGAGAGCAGGACAAAAGTGTCAGAGTATAACATTTTGGCATGTTTATCACAAATTTAACTATAATTGTATAGGTCAGACATTAGGAAAAAAAATACTGAAATTACTTTTGAGTAGTTGGAATTATTCTAAAAAAGTTTTATTCCCATTTGTCTTCAATTTGTTAAAATGCCCACTAACAATTTGGCACTTCCAAGGCTGCATATAAAAATGTGCTGAAAGGGCACTAAGTAAGATTATTGATTTAAACTAAATCCAGGCTCTTAACATATTAAAACAAAAGTAGGCTTACACAAATTTCCTAATACCCACTCCATCAAATGCCACCCTCATCTTTAAAAACCAGACATGAGGCATGTGTCAGCAATCACTTCCAACTAACTAGAAATAGAAAGCCCTTATTGAAACGAGTATAAAATGTGAATGACATTCACACTTCCACATTCACATAGCAAAGACATTCATTCAAGTAAAATCAACAACAATGTATATTTTGCACCAGAAAATATATAAATGAACAGGAAATAAGAACGCATATCTCACTAAGTACACTTTGTGTGTGTGTGTGTGTGTGTGTGTGTGTGTGTGTGTGTGTGTGTGTAATATAGCTTGCAGAGTGACAGTCTGTAACCGCTTTTTTGTTGTTCTTATGGTGTGCTGTAAGGACGGTTAATATGGGCTTGAGGGCGTCTGCGTGCATTGTGTCACAAAAGATTACATAGCAGGTTGAAGCACACTGCTTTCTGTGAGAGACAATTAGGCTGTATTCACACTACAAGCCTCAATGCTCAATTCAGACTTTTCTTTGTTTGGCTGTTCCCCTTATTTTTTAAATGTGGTCTGTATTAGACTCCTGTGGGAACCACATACAAAAAGTGGCCCAACTCTGATTTGAAAACATCAGATTTCATGTGACTTATGGTGTTTACATTGTCATAAAAAAACAGATCTGAGTCACTTTTACCCGCAATGTGAACACAGTCCAACTTGAAATATATGATGGTTGTCTCATTTTATAAAATCTTGATTTGCCACAGACCTCTGACCTCGCAACCATAAAGAGAAATGGGTTCCATGGCCAAGTCCAATATTTAAAGGCAGATTTGAACTGGGATGTCTTATTTGATGTTCCTTTAATGGCGTAAAAAGCCCTTCTTGCCTTTTCTCTCAGGTCATCCTCAACTTTGTAACACGGTGGTGCTGATGTTAAGGCAGAGATAAGTGTATCTTTTTTGTGTGTTCAATTTGAACTGTATCCAGAAAGAATTTGAATTTAGAATGAAAACAATGTGGCTTTCTGCTTCTTTTGCTCTGGTTTTATTACCAGAGTCAGGCGGTCCTGGACGTGCACTGACCACACGGCTAGCAAATGTCGGTGTTAATAATGACAGGCTATCTGCTGAAATGGCTTGGCTCTGTGTCACTTGAGCCCAGTGCAACACATATTTGCACCTTTGTTACAGGAGTCTGTCTGAGGTCCAAATTGATCAAACAAAGCGGGCGGTTAGCGATGACTAGTGGTCAAAGGAGCGGCTGTAAATATACTGTTACTCCTGACAGCATTATTGAAAATCACCAGTAAGTGTAGCTCCGCTTAAGAGGTGAGTTAATTTACCTGATAAACACATTGTATTTCCAACTCAGTGAAAGACATAGTTACGGGAGTTGTGACCCATGTTTGTTTGTTGCTCTGTCATAGTTGTGTCTGGGGGGACATATTAGAGAAGTGATGTTTCCACCTCCTGCTACATGTTTGACTCCCTGTGTGCTGAGAGTATCAGGTTCTTGTCCTGTCATGGCATTTAAGTTTCCACACACTACAATGTGCCCACAAGCCTGAAAAAGGTTAATCGCCTCCTCTAGGACACAGAACATATCAGTCTTGTACAGAAGGCAGCACACAGGAGCATGTTTTTATTAGTTTCTGTTACCTTTATTTATTTCTAACCAGACATAAGGGGTTAAGTTCTAAATTGTGCCATACCAACATACCTCCCAGGTCTCTTCCCTGTTTAACTCCTGTTAGCTTTAGTGGATGGTACTACCAACTCTCTGTAGTTTCAGCACAGCCAGTGGGACCATCTACTCTGTACCTTATCTCCTGTCGGATGATGAAGCGGAAGGCCCGCTATTGTCTCCTGAATGTGTGTGTGTCTGTACACTAATCGACAGATAGCTAACAGACTTCAATAGAAAGTTGGAGGCCGGAGTAAAGTTGTTGATGTAAAACTGAAATGATGCAACAACAAAGCACCAATTACAAGATGCTATTAAAACATTACATCCAAATACATTTCACAGAGACAGCTATGCTTCGTAATACAAATATCACATTCAAAAGATGCGTAAATAACTGTGTGTTACTCAAAATATCGTGTGAATAGTGTAAAAACATTTACACAGGTTAATAGAAAATATCAACAGTAGCATGTAAATACAACAATAAAGCTCACAAAAGGATAACAACATATAAACACCAGCACATTGTTTGGCTATCTTTAACATTAGCAATGTTAGCTTGCAAATTACTTATGTCTTTAAATGCAACACAACAAAAATACATCAAATTAAATGTTTGTACTGCTATAACAGAGTCACATGACTAAACTGACCAATCAGAAAATTAAAGCAAGAAATCATCAGCAGGGGAAAACAGACAATAAATACACACAACATTATTGCAATACATAACAGTGGCCGTTTCTTCTACACTTCGAATCACTAAAACCTTCTTCTCTACCCCCACACCTACTGATGGGCAGAAAAGTAATAATGAACATAATATACAGACATGTATCCTCTGAATCTACATTTTCATCTCCACAGCATTATCTGTATTCATATATGCATGGATATATACCTAAACACCAATGCATATAGTTATCCACACATGGAAATGTAAAAATATACTGTAAATGGGAACATTTGCAGTGCTTGAAGGGGGGTAAACACCATAAAGAAAGCCTGAGATACAGAGTATATCATTTTAATGGAGTCAAATTATTGATTCTACATGACCATTTTCTAGATTGATAACAGAAAATGACATGACAATTATTGAATACATATTGATTGGTCAATGTATCGTTTAATCTTTATTTTCCTCATGTGATTAACCAATTAATCTAGTGTACAGTGTACAGTTGGTACAGACCTTTTGTATTGTACGCTGCATCCCTTTATCCTTGCCTCAAATTCTTTCAGTTAGACTAATACATTTTCAATTATTTCTTGATTTTCATCTTTCAATTGCTCCCTCTAACACTTTAAAAATACAACAGGTTAGTCTCTCAGGTTCCCATCATCTAAAACAAATAAACCAACAATGTTTTCTTACCCACAGAGGAGCCAATAAGTGAATGCGATCATTATTCTCTTTATTAACCCAATATGCTGATGCCTGCTATAACAACGGCATTCCCCACCAGTACCAGGATAAAGACTGCATCAGGATTTGGGTGATGGCCAAGCTGGGAGTTTATGCTATTGTCTGATTATTGGATTCATCCCCATAATCAGGCCATATCCCCACATAAAGTCTCTTCCCATCTAATCTGTGTTTAATCAGCATCACTAAATGTTTAAACCAGTCTGCTAATTGAAGCCATTACATGCACTTTTCCAGCTTTCAAGTTGTTCATGTTAATGGAAAACAAGTGAAACAAGTGTGCTTGTGGCTTTTAGGAGCTTAAATTGGGCCTAAAAATACATCATTGAGTGGCGTAGTTCAGCAGTAAATATTTGCAGGTTCATATGTTCGTTCCCACTTCCATCTAGCAATCTCACTGGAGTTGATCCTGTGCTGACAGACGAATTGCCTCACCATCATTCTACCACCACTGCAAAACAAACACAGCCCCAGTTCCCAGTTTTCCACCTTCAAGAGCTAATAAGTTCTGACAACCCCTTAAAAATTTCAGCAAATCTTGTATTTAAAGGTCATGCAGGCTGTCTTTTCTTTTTATCAAGAGATAAAATATCAAACTCTTCAATCTCAAAGTCAGGCTTTTGTTATTGCCGGGGGGATTTGAGGTTCCCTCTGGCTATTCTGATAATAGAAAGGCCATAAAAAGCTGCGGCCTCAAGATGAGCTCCTTCAAATTGTTCTGCGGACTGGGCCAATTAGTTTGATTTGGCTACAGCCTTCAACATTGAAACGCTCTATTGCATCAACTCCCTACCACTGTGCCATAAGTACCCAACATGCACTCTGATCACCCGAAGAATTTAACATTCTGAATCGGGATTTCCCGATTTCTAAGCTGTCAAATTGGGTAACAATGTGTCTGATGTGTACTTCCCCAGATTAACTGGATGATTTCATTTTTGCGTTTTTTTTGTATGTGTTGCAGGTTGCTATTGGAGATGGGTTATATAGAGGAGTTAATGTACTCTCTGCTTCACTATGTTTGTGTTCCAGATGCCATGTTGCAGTGGTAATGGAAGACTGTGACCTCCATATCACTTTAATTGTCAGCTTGTGCATGCTTGGATGGCCATGTCAGAGTCAAGACTTCATGAAGCCTGCAGGTAAGAAAGTTCTTGAATGTCAATGAAATATTTGACCAGTGACTTTTGTCATATGATTTAGTGTATATATAAGAGTATTGATACCACTCTCATATCGGGAAGTGGGAAACAAGCAGATAAAGCTTTCTGTGCTTTCTGTTAATGTCACCAAAACCTGCCCCTCTCTATAGCTCCCTAATTAACAATATTTTAACAGAACCACTAGTAGTTCTCTGAGTAGTTCAAACGAGACAGATTTAAGTTTAACCATGAACTTATTTTTGTATGCATCGCCTTTTCCACTTTTTGTTTTTAGTTGTGAAAATGAGGTCGGAATATCTTCATAAATAGGGTTCTCGATAAAGCTTGAAAACTTTGGTAATTGTTACTTGCAATTAATTATTTAAATATTGACTGACCTTTTCAAGGTAAAGATAATTGCTGGTGTGGCCAAGTGAAGAAGACACAGCAGTGCATCACTCCCCACTAATTGATTTGGCTGCTGCACTCATGAACTTTTCACTGTGATCAGCACTGTGACAGAAAGTAATCACCCATCAATTTTTGAGATGAGTGGTTCTCAAAGGTGCCCATAAATTTAAATAGGGTGATGGTACTGTCAAGGTAGACCTTTTAGAGGCAGCATAAAGCTTGCATGAGATCCAGGCACTACACACTGCCCCTGCCTGGCTGTAGGAAGCGATGCTGTCTGTGGGAGAGCTCATTCCAGGTCACCCACTCTCTGTGGGCGAGAGAGCGAGAGAGGGTGGAGAGTGCAGGAGAGGGAGGGATGCAAAGTAAAACAACAGACTAAGAGAGAGAGAATATCTTTAGCCTGATAACTACTAGCTATCACACCATTCTTTTCCAGATAGAGAGCCTTGAATGCATTGCAGTTATTTTTTTTTTTTGCCATTTATTGATGCAGTGATTCATTTCCTGGGTTTATATAAAGCCATGTACTGCAGCTGCGATGCAATGTCTTCACCATGACAGTGCCCCAGTCTGACATCCTTGTATGAAGACAAGAAATGTGTCTTGTAGGCTCATCAAGCAGTCATTAGGCTGAAAGCAGCCCACCTACTTTCTTTACCAAGCAGCTAATACAGAAACATTGCAGTGAATCATATTTTTGTGGACTTTTATTGTGTTTGCCTGTCCATCACAGTCCTGATGATTGTCAGATACACTCCAGTGTGTTCTGGTAAGAAGATGCTTATGCATTTTATGAAACTGAGTGAGTAGGTGTTGTAACCGGAACTAAATTTTAGCAGCCAGCCGTGTGAGCATGATGGGGCAGGATTAAAGATTTTGTATAACTGCCTGGAAATGTAACATAAAAAGCATAAAATCCACTGTGCTATTCTTAAAACACATACCAAATGATAGTAAAAAAATACAACCCCAAGTGTGCCATCAGGTCTCGTTGTCATGGAAACAATGCATTTTTTTTGCTTAAGTGATTTTTAAGCAAAGTTGACAGTTACATGCTTTTGTGGACTGTGTTTCAGTTAGCTATGCAGCTAATTAGTGCAGTGTGCTTTAAAAGATTTCCATATTAGTTGCATCAGCAGTGAGCAGGCGGCAGGGGGGCTGTGTGTGGTGTGGTGTGATCAGCGGAGCCGGTGTACAGCCTATCAGCCGGTGGATGAGTGGCCGACATCCTGTAGCACTTAGCAAAGCCAGTTGTTTATGAATGGTGACTTGTTTAGTCCGGCACAGTTTCCAAAAACATAAACCATATAAATCTTGGTTGCGCCTCTGCCAAAACAAAAGTGGTGACAGTCTGAAAAAGTCAGTTACCATGGATACAGAAATTGCCCACATCATTTTTGTCAGAGGCCTTGTGTAATCCTTTTCTCTTCCCTGTAATTTATCTATTTATCCACTTATTTAATTATTTACTTATCAGTGTGTTTTTGTGCCTGCCTGCTGGTTTCATAGTTGGAGTTGCTTTAATTGGACTTTTTCTGTCTCCTTTCCTCTGGTTCATTCTAGGAATATTGGAGTTCTGGGCTTTGACGATTATACAAACAGCATTAGGGGGATTAGCTTTTGTCTTGAATATTTATACAGAGTAATAACAAAATAGTTAGCAAAGTGTTTACGCACTACACAGTGATAATGGGTCTCTCTCGTTTCTCAAGTGTTTCATAATCACACAGTGGTATGAGCTATTAGCAGCAGTCGTTTCAAATGAAATCAGACAGCGGAAATGTAGAGGTAAAGGCTCGCTCAGGTGTTGGGATGCTGGCCGCCAGATTTCAATCTGTGCTGTTTGTCTGCATGTAGGAGTGTGTGAGTGTTTAAGTGTGTTTGGTGTCTCCTCTGCAGCACAAAATGCCTGAGTAACTTTTGCTCAATGTGCTGTAGGCCTATGAAAGATGCATGAAGGCTGAGCCCAACAGTGATAAATCAGTCATAAAACAGGGGCCATCGTCAGACATTTCTAACACTGTGAACTCCTCCCATATTGCCTAAATACCTTAAACTGTCTGTAAACTCTCTACTGTCCAAGTGTTGTGATTAACACAATGAAGAAACACTAAATGAGCAAGGTAGAAACCACTGAACCTATGCATGCAAAATCCTGTAAAAGGCAATGTCCCAGAAATTACACCAGGGAGGTCTGCATTGAAACACATCTTCCAATTTGATTACACACAAATTAAAGGACAGCTTTTAAAAGCTTTATTTATTGTCGTCTGGAAGAATAAAGGATATTATTTCCTTGGCAACAGCTAACTGATTAAAAAAGATGAGCTTAGCCATACTCGAATATTAAAGCTAGTTTTTGTTTCAACTAAAATTGAAAGCCGTGGCAAGGCCACATCTTCAGTCCCTAAATGGTTTGTCCGGGGTCTCCCCTATTCCAACAGGAGTTCTCTTTAAGAGTAAATATCAGGTTGGGATGATTGTGGGTGGAATCGGTGAAAGAAAGGTGAAGCTATATGACATTTGGAACCTTTTTTTTTCAGAAAAGAAAAGCAGACTATCATCTACTGTTCCTGCGGTCTGTCTCCTACTCTTTTATGTCAACGTTATGCAATCGTCTGTTTCTTTTATTCCAAGACTGGGAGGCTCAGGATCTGAAGGAGGAGGATAGAGGACCTCAACAGGTTGAGATTTTTATTCTAGGGATGGAAGAGGAGGAGGAAGAGGAGGGTAGTGAAACGTCCTTTTGTAATAAGCCCTCTGGTCTGCTTACACTTTCGACACAGCGTGTAACTCGGCTTATGACAGCCAGTAGTAGATCCCTGGCCTGCTAACATGACCCCATGCAGTATCTACACCATCTGTCTGCATTGGGACTCTAAGGCAACACTCGGGGGGATGCAGAGGGAGAGGGAGGGCTGGAGAGAGAGGAGGGGAGTGTCAGCTCCCTGAGGACCCCCTGTGCTGCAGTTTTGATCTGCTAATTATGTTTAATTGAGACTTCGTAATTCACAAGTGTTGCCTCTATTTTTCTTATGTCACCCTTTTAATTGACTCTGGCGCTGGCAAGGGAACGTGACTCATTATAGGCAATAAACGTTTTGATGCATTTATTGTGAAGGGATCCGTACTTTAAATTTGGGGAAAGGGGACTGTGTATTCGGGGACCACTTGATTGGGTTAAACAGTTTATCGAATAGTGAAATGTTTTACTAATAAGCAGTGAATGCCCTGAGGAACGGAGGAGCCACGCGGCGACTTGTTTGACGCTGAAACAGTCGTCACAGCACACACACACACACACACACACACACACACACACACACACACACACACACACACACACACACACACACACACACACACACACACACACACTTAAAGAATCGCACACACATATCGAGGGTGAGAGAGAGAGAGAGAGAGAGAGAGAGAGAGAGAGAGAGAGATGCTTGCAAAAATGCGCGCACGCGGTTTTCGTTTGACGAGATGGCACCAGGTGATGCCATAATCGACGAATGAGGATTCACTGGTACGCGATACCTCTCTTGCGTCTTCAATTGAAGAGCGACTCGCAAAGGGAAGGGAAGACCCAAGTGAGACAGAAGAGGAATAGACGTATTAGTTTTAACAACTTCTGAAGTTGGAGTCGTTTTTTTTTAAGCGGTAGACATGGCGAAGTCTCCCTAGCGCGCGCCCCTCTTATCTCGCCACATATCTTTTTGATATTTTATAATAGGGAGATGAAGCCACCCAAAAAAACCTACCATTATCCGCATCCCCCTTTCACCACAGTGTCTTTCTCTCATTCAGGCCCGTTGCTCATATGTTTAATTAACTAGGCTGATGTGTAAGTACCTTCAGCCAGCGAAGCGTGGGCGGACGGGCTGCGGGGTAAAGAGGCTGCCGGAGAATATTTCCTTATTCCTTTCCGGCCCGGGCGCTTGCTCTTTTGCTGGAGCTTCACCTCCATCGAGCGACTTAGAAAGCTACAGAAATAACTCGACCCCTTTCAACTTCTTCCGAATTGTTTGGTGCGTTTTTTGGAGTGCTTTGCTCGTCGGAGGACGCGTTAGGGGGAAGTAGAAGAAAAAGGGTGAGTGAGGTAAAGAGAGGGAAGGACAGAGTGTGTGTGTGTCTGTGTGAGTGTGTTTTGATGTTATTTGTGACGGAATCCCCTCTTCAGTCTCCAAGAATCCGCGAGCGACGCGAGGAGGAGGAGGAGGAGGAGGAGGAGGAGGCGCGCGGACCTGTCCACGAGCCCTCACTGCGGAACGCGCGGGGCTGCCGCTGGAGATTCCAAAATCAACGATTATTTTGGATTCAAGAGAGACTAACTCTTCCCCGTGCGTCAAAGGCTTTTTATCCCCCCCTTTCCCTGGTCCGTCCTTGCTGTTAAATGGACGGTGTTTGACGTCTTCAACGAGAGGAATACTACCTTTTTTTTTTTTTTTTTTCTTTTTTTTTTTAACCGGGGGGTGAGGTGCTGGTGTAGGGGAAGGTCTTCAGAGGCAGACAGGTGGATTTATTCGTGGTGTGTTTTGGGGGGGGGGAAATTGGATGGAGGAGAAATTGATGGATTAATTTGACGGAGGACAGTTGTTTGTGTGATTATCACTGCTGCCGAGGGCACCCGAATGGAGTAACAGGCTGCAATGTCATCTCCACCTGGCCGCCTGGAGAGATGTGTCACGGGAATGGGGTGAGTTAGCTAAATATATATATATTTTTTTATCTTAGCTCAGAAGAAACTCTCACCTCTCGAGGGGAGACGCTATAATTGAGCAGGTATTTGGGGGTTCCGTGGTTTTTAATATCTGCCGAAGACTCACTCTCCTTCTCAAAGTGGAGCAGAGAAGGGGTGACTGGTTTGTGCTTCTCTCTCCGCTCCTCCGTTCGTCCGAGTCGCCGACACACAACCTGCTGCATGCCCTACATAGAGGAGCCTGGCACCGGAGAGAGGAGCGTGAGGGGAATACTCGCTGAGGAGCCACAGGCTGTTTTTAACTCGCTCTCTCTCTGCCCTCACTCTCTCTCTCTCTCTCTCTTTTCGTCACAAACGCGCACACACACAGAGAAAGGTATAATAACGTTATAATTGAGTCTCACTCGCCTTACACAAACTTGCCTTTGAATTTGACTGTGTTTTGTACGTCATTGCAAGCTTAGCTTCCCATTCAATAAGTCTGTCTCAGCATCCATAGAAAAAGGCACAGTTTTGCTCCCACGTACGCAAACATATAGTCTAACATAACACACGTGCGCGCACACAAATGAACATGGACACACGCAGTTATTGGATATAGAGCTGGTATTTACTGAAATTCGAGCTGTAAAAAGCTTGAGTCACGAGGACCATAATGACATTGGGTTATCATGTTTATGGCTCATATTCATAGGCACCAGCCCGAAGGCGCGCTAGTCCTTTTATAGAAAAGAGTGCAATTCAACAAGTCTTCGCTTTTTTTTTTTCATGGCTGCAGTTCAATAAGCAGTAGCTTTTTCTATTTTCCTGTTTTTTCAGATCAAGTTTGAACACTTTTCCTCTGACTTCACTGACTCTGTGAGAAGGCACCAAAATGTCAGTAAACGGACGGGCCATGGTGGCTGCCCGCACCGGCCCCCATACCACGGCAGAAAAACTCAACATTCATCACACGGACTCCGAAGAAGAAGGCGCAAAACCTCCACGACCGCAAACCCGCTGCAGCCACGCTTTGTGACACTGAAGGTAAGGACCGCGGCTCAGGAGTGAACACTCCGCCAAAGCGGCTCATGCGCAGCGCAATACGACGCTAAGCGGCGCTGTTGCATCACATTATGCCTGGCTACTGATGAGAGGCCGTGTAATGAATTCATATCTCAAATTACAGTTTTCAGGCTTTGAATGCAGTCACGTTGTAGAAACACATTTTCTTCCGTTTTCCTCCCGCTTTCCGTGCCAAGTCTGACACACGAAGTGTCTTCTCTTCCCTGGGACATGGAGGCAATCACACACACAAATACCCACGGATGTTACATGGGGGGTAACTATAGGAGCATGGAAGTCTGACATGGCAGGATATAAGGCCCTGATTTACATAATTCTCCACCAGACTTAACATTCATGGTAGAGGAGGGATGCCCATCATTTTTAATGCTAAGCACTGAATGTGTATTTGTTTACATTTATCATAATAATTTATGGCAAATTATCATGCATGCCATATCAGACTTATTGTGTGTGATGGAGGGATCTGCAGAGAGAGGCCGCCGATGTGCTCGGCAGTAGCCTATTTTCTTGAATAGTGGGATGACACAAAAGGAGATCAACTCTGTAGGGCATAAATGCAATACAGTGGGGAGCAGTGAATGTTTAGAGCTGTTGCTATCTTCATCAATATAAATATCCTGTGCAAAGCTGCAATGAATTCTGGGGGTGATATCTTACCACATTTAAAATCTCAACAATACGTTGTAATTGTAATCTATCCTGTAATCCTCGTGCCTCGTGTATCCTCGTGCCTGTAATCTATCCACTTTCGTTTTTGTTGATATCACTGCGGATGTATCCTGCTCAGTGGGGCGTTGTATTTTCATCTTGTGCAGTTTGCTATTAAATAACGACTAAAACAAGGCGGAACATGAAAACGATACAAATGTTGGAGAAAAATCTCAGTGATGCGATGCATACCGTATTCTTGAGTCCCATTTTTGGCTGCAGAATAACATAGCGTTGCAATTATATGTCTAGATGCATCTCACTGAGATGTTCGCTCAACCGTTACTTTGTTGGCAAAGCAGGTACTGTAGTTCAGAATCCATTGTCTCCAAGCAGCTAGACACTGTAGCCAGAAGTGAGACAGTGTTGTTGTTCTGCTTCTCTGCAGTTAAGGCTATTTAATCCCTCACATTAAATGAGCTCTTCTCAACATGTTTTCGTGCTGCCTTTAACAATATGGCACTCTTGAGATTTTTTTTGATGGCACCTAAGTGGAACTACTGAGGTTCACAACAAAACATTAGATTCTTGTTTCTATACTAGTAACAACAATCTAAAAGGTGCCTTTGTAGCCTGGCTCTGTGTAACACTATTATCTGGTCAAATATATATATATTTTTAAGAGTGAGGTGTCTTGCAAGGACAAGGCTGCACAGGTGAGCAGCCAGACATCTTTGTAATCATGTTGTGTTTTGGTTTTGTTGCTTGACTTTTTAAGCTGGAGCAGAAAATTAGTCCAAAATCTACATATGCCTGCAAGTGAGAAAAGGTTCTGAAAGCATTCATGTAGAAGCCTCTCTTTTTTTGTGAAAACTACATTGAGTTTTCTACCTCTGTTGAACTGATTGGCCTACTGAAGCGATTGTCATGATTTTGGTGAATTTACTTTGATGAAGTCTCAAAGAATAGCTCGTCAGCAGTATAAAATCATCCCTTTGATCAAACAGTTATTGAGTCAAATAATATTGCTTTTTATCTATCAGGTTATTTCATGCTGTTTTGTTTGGTTCTGTTAAAGAATATTAAGTCTCAAATAGAAGGAAAATCAAATCAAATCCTCCCTTACTTCACTCCTATTTCCATGAACATATAGAGGATTTAAGGTAGGAGTACGCGCACAAGATAGCAACAAAGAGCTTATGAAGAATAATTATTAAGACGCTTAAAAAGGAGAAAGCCAAAGAACTTGTGGGTGGAAAATGCACCTTCTTGCCCTGCGATGTAGCTGTTTTTGTCCTCAGGAAGTATTGACATATTCTAGCAAATCATCCCTGTATCTGCACAGTATTTTTGGCAGGAGAGCACTATCCACTGAAGTTGAAAATAAGGTTCATGGTGGTGTGGTTCTGCCCAGAACATTAACAGCCAAAGCATGTGAAGCCACCCAGCCTCTGGCATGGCCCTCAGCTTCATCTTTCATCTGCTGAGTGAGTGCTCTCTCTAAAGTCAATTATACCTGCTAGTGTGCCTGCACTGCTCTGCATCAGACAATCTTATCCTGACAAACCTCCACTACAAAAATGTGGGCACCTTTGACTCTGACTCCAACAAATGTAATCCTTTTTCTTCTCCTCTGCTAAAAGAATGTAGAGTCTGATGCACTGCCCTCACAGTCGCTGTCATCGTTCATAGGTCAAATGGCGATCACATGAGGCTCGAGAGGATGAAACTGAGCGTTTTAATTTTTCTCTTCCTAGCAATTACTGTTGCAAAGGACTGAGTGGCATATGATAATGAGTCATTTGACCCCTGCTGATCTTCTGTATGTTGATGTGTGATAGTGCAGTCTCAGACACAAGTTAATAACCCAAAAGCCTCTTAAGAACATGCACTGTTTAATCATTTAATCAAAACACAGATGGGGGCTCATTTAATGAGTTAGTGAGCCATAGTGATATTAAGTATGGGTTGACTGATACAGGTTTTTGAACTGTTCATTTTAGACAGAAGTGGGCAGTAGTCAGTCGCTATTAATGCTAAACATAAAAAAATTGGACCATATCATGCCTTAAAACACAAAAGTGTTCAATCTTTTACATATACTTCAAATTATTAAATATCATTTTCTACACCAACAGCTAAAAATATGAATTCTAAAAAGGAGATGTTCTTCAGTTAACGATCGACTCCCTGATTATTTTTGGATGAACTCCTACGATGTTGCCTCATTCATATTTTAACATCGCCTTTGTTCCAAGTTTGACTAAATGATCATGACTTTTTTTTTTTTACACTTGTCTTGCATAAAGGATTTCAGGTAAGAGGGATCCACTTCCAGCACAGTGTCCAACACTTAACTGATTGGATTTAAGCCATATTATTGGAATTATTGTCAATTTGAATTTTGGAAACCTGATTTGATAAGAAGCTTTGCTTCAGCTGGGATTTGGAAATCAGAAACTTCTTTTCAAAGGCAGATGGTTTGGATTCTGTAATTCAGGATGCTCTTGATCCTACTTGAGATCTGGTCTCTGGGTGGTGGGTTGAGAGCTAGAATAATAACTGTAACCAAGAAACTGCCGCCTTTATATATCTTGAGTATGATTTAAAAAAACATTTGATGTTTTTCTTTGAATCCATTAAAACAGTGTTTCATCCAAAACGCCTTCAAATGGACTACCACGTGGATGGCTGATGAAAATTGATTTTGACCTTAATTCGATATGAGGTTGTTTGAATAAATAAAAAAATCTGTTAAAGGTTTTTATAAACATAAAAATGATTTGATAATTTCTTGCAGGATAGCTGTATATTTTTTTGCACTATGTTGGATATTTCGTTACACTCAGCATGTTTCTTCTAACATCTTTTTTAGGGTACAGTATTTTCAAAAAGAAACAGCTGTAATCATTTTTGGCCTGTCAGAATGCTATTATTGAAAAGATTATCGGTTCAAAGCAAAGCATGATAAAGGTTAAAGGGAGGTTGGATCATTATTAGGACATTTATTGATCTCTATTGGCAGTTAGTCAAACCTGATGGTTTTCAAAATGCTACAGTTATTGTGTGAAGCTCCTGGGGTTTCATTTTAAAACAGTGCTGGGAATCCATCCTAAAAGTGTACGTGCGGCAAAAACTGAAAATGGCATGTATGCACGTGAATCAGCCCTTATATTCCGATCTCTACACACCCACATTGAAACATAAATGGTCAATGTTAAGCCCCTCGTGAAGGAAAATGACTCCAAACATGTCGGCTGATCAAAGCTTATGAGCCCTGAATCAAAACAACAACCAGAAGTAAGTCCAATAGAATAAACTTCTAATGCTGCAGCGTTCACACAGTCCTCCTGCAATACCAAAACATGCACAGTTCATGACTATGCACGAGTGTCAGTGCAGTATTTATATGTTTAAAGGAGACACACTTACTTCTTCAAATAATGTCAGAGTGCTCACGTCAGTCAGCAGTCGCCCTCACTCTCGGATTGTTAATGAGAACTTTTAAACGCAAACAACAGCTTTTAATTGTTCATCACATGTACCAGGAAATATTTCTGCACTATGACTGATTATGAGGATATGTAATGATTGTGTGAGGGATACCTAGACTTCATTTCCACAGTTTTATACACAATGAATAAGTGCAGGTGATGATGTTCTTAGTAACAAGAAGGCAAAATGAATTAGACAGCCACTATCGTATCTGTGTGCACTCTGTGTGTCTTATAGCGCAGTAATATTTATGAAAAATCAAAATCAAACTTGATTATATATGAGGGATATTGGAATATATTGATAAATACTACTGGTACTTCCTGGTGAGTGAAGGTGAGACAATGCTGATGAAATACGTGGCGGACTTTTAAAAAAAAGTGTATATTTCTTAAATTGAAAACTGAACTAGAAAACTGCTTACATGTGCACGCATAAATGAACCTGCAGGTTTGAATGATTATGGTTATATGGATCTATAAGTTAAGTTTGATAATTGAATGAAATATAAATGTGTGAGAGGCACCAATATACATTCTGGCTTCAATTCACCACCTCACGGTTTGTCGCCATTTTTCCTGCCTCCAGCATGTACGTATGCATGGATCAGTGTTTTCAGTTTTCCGATGCGCACATTTGACCCTCTGGTTTGTTTTTATGAATGATAAACCTTGCGTGGGAAGTGGCGTAGTAGTTGAGGTCTAAACTGACGAAACAGGTGGTCATACACAGTCAGTCCAAACATGAAAAACAAACCAGGCAGGGAGTTGGCAAAGAAGCCAGAAGTCAAAAACCATGAAATTAAACGCTTGGAAGAGAGAGATGAACACATGGGGTGGAACAAAGACAATCTGGTTGGGGAGCAGAGAAAAAAAGAAAGTCTTCAACAGGGCTGACCGATTGGCCAAAATCAGGGAGAGCAAAACTAAAGCCTGCTTTAAATTAAATTCTCCTCCTTAAAAACGCATCTGGTTAAGTTAGGTTGATGGATACAGGTTATAGTTCATCCTGCATTAATTGATTTTTCTTGTCCAGTGGATGGCAGCACATCAAGCTTTTAGCACAGCATTGACATATTACCCCCTTGCTTAGTTATTACTGTATAAAAATGATTCTTCACATTCAGCAGACATTCAGGGAAATTATGTATTTGAGATACATGTTGTTCCAATATCTACTGTTGATTGCCTAGTCAAGACCCAACTTTACAGACTGGTGAAATATCTGGATGTGTTAGAGGTAAATGCTCTGCTTTGTTTATTGGCTGGTTTCTAACTGCTGTGTGGTGCTGGGCAGGTAGCACACATACAGTATGATCTATCAGAGCATTCTCTATTCACACAGCTGCCTTTGTGACTGGACATGACTTTGATGAGATCAGGCATGGTGCTAGGATTTTTTTCTCTACAGTTGCTTAAGGGGACTTGACCAATACATGAGAATACCTAAGAAAATAAGGATTCTCATGACATTACAGTTACTTTATAAGAACGTTTTATTTTTCAATAAAACCAGTTATGGTACACAGTGCATTTGCTATAAATGTAGTTTTAATTGAATTTGGGCAAAGAATATAAAAAAATAGCTACAAATTTAACACAACTGATCACAAGGCAAAGACAGAAAAGCTTGATATGTGGAGATGAAAGACTTCAGCTGCTGGCAGCTCTTGACATCGAATGCTGTCATTACATGTTTATGTAGAAAGGCACAGAAGATCCCTTGCTTTATGACGTTAACGTAGTAGAATAAAGAATTGAAGTACGCATGCTGTAAAAGATCTCATCTTCTGCATACACAATGAATGGGTAGTAAAAGCCTTGCTTATTATTCTCGTGATTATTTTGATTTGATGACTAAAAAACTGACCTCCCATAATGCAGATGGGCTTTACTGGGGTTATGCAGTTTTGTGACTCCAGTGTTTCCCCTTCCATTATACTGGGGGGACGGCCCGCCCCCCCAACTGTCCCCCCTGAAGGTCAAGTAAAAAAAAAGAAGATTTTTAAAGATTTATTTTTGGGCTTTTTGTGCCTTTATTGTAGAGATAGGATAGTGGATAGAGTCGGAAATCATGGAAAGAAGTCATTTAAGGATACCTTTCCGATAGAAAAGGACAGCTGTCATTAAAAGTAACACATGAACACCAAGATTCCTTCAAGTGTTTGTGTCATCGTGTCACCATGTCGGCTTGTCCCCACCCCCCCCCCCCAAGCGCTGTAAACCTAAGGGAAACACTGGACTCCAAAGACAGATTGATCCAAAACAGTCCAAAAAACATCCATGGATCTAAGAGGAACACACAGATTGAGTGGATAATTCTGTGTGGTTTATTTCAACAAGAAGAACCTTCAACATAACATATACTGAAGGTATAAGATTTGCTACATTTTGAATGTTAGTATTGATTTAAAAACCTGTGTTGTGTTTTAAAAGTGAAGAACACAACCTAAATATTTATAGTCAGTGGTCATCGTAGAAAAAAAAAAGAAACCCCCAGATGTGCTTTCCTTTTGATGTCAGTGCTCATCTTCCAGTTAAAGGCTTCAGGCTTTCAAGATGCTGGCTGCTTCATTTTGGATTGTAACCCCCCACTGTGCCTATTTGAATAGGGTGCTTTTGAAATTAGCTTGATTAGTATTAGGAACAACACGTGGCTTTTTTAAGAGAGAACATATTCAGCTTCTGAAGAGGCGAAGTTGTTACTTTAAATAATGCTTTTTTTTCAGTGTTCTGAGGGTTTTTCATGATAAGAAAGAGTCTTAGATGGTGCTCTAGTGCAGTCAGCCTGCCCTGTCATTTTGGCCAACTTAACAACCAGAACCCATATTCCAATTTTATGCTTTTACAGACACCAGATTTTCTTCAGACTGATACAACAATGTACTTAAGTCATTCTTCAGCATTTTAAATCCTATTTGAATCAGTATTTCACGGCTACGAGGAGCATACCAGTCACATAAGTGCATCAGTGTTATCCCCCTTTCAAGGGATCAGTGTTAGCGGAGGAGATCTCGCTGATTCCTTAAGAGACGCCCGCCCCTCAGTTAAATGTATTAAATATGTCATATACATACATCAATGTCTTGTGGATCAAAATGTCGCACTGGTTGAATAAAATAGCTCATTGGGGGCGGTGTGCGGTCCTTTCAGCCTTTTCTCTGCAGTTAGTACATGTCTTGTCCTGCATTTTGCCTGGATGTGCGCTCACTAGTTTTCTATTGTTTTGTATCTATTTTTCTAATTAGCTCAGTATTTCACTGAGGTGATTTTTTTTTTCAATGACTCAAACCTCAACCTGAAGAGATAATGCACAGTAGGATTGTCTTTAAATAGCTGCACAATTATTTTGTACTGTAGCAGCATCATGCTGGTTCCAGAAAAAGAGTAAAAAAAATGAAGTTATTGTAATGTCTCGATAAGCTTGCAGCTACATTAGACAAATGAAAGTTTGGCACTATGTGCTCAGTACTCACTCTGCCAATGATGTTGAGTCCAATATCACCAGCTAGCTTTATCAACCCCCCCAAACCCCCCATATTAGTTTTCTTGTGAAAGTAGAAGTTCCTAAAAACTCACATTCAGGGGATTTACATATTTTAAACTATCTTTTTAAGTTTTTTGAAAGAGTTTTGTAAGGATTTTCTTTTTCAATGGTAATGAATAGTGGGGGGAGGGGATCTAAGAGCTACAGGCCAAAAACTCTTCTCTCCGTAGTAAGCACATGCTTAATGTTGGCAGACATTTCTGTGATGTAACTTTGGTACAAAATAAACCCCTAACGTGTGTTTGTGTGCGTTTCATTGCAGTTTCTCCAGAAAGCAATTTGACTACATAATCTGCTTCAGTCAAAATTAATTAAACATGAAAATAAGATTAAATTGCTTGTCATGTTTATAAAGTCCCAATTTGTTTCTTGTATCAAAGACATTTATTCACTAGGGCTGGATATTGGCAGGGACCTCATGAAACAATACACATCACCATACATGGGTCACAATACGATGCTTTTTGCCATACTTTGCATAACTCGACACATTTATTTACTGAAACATTAAAAGTAGAGCCAACAATACATTTTGCTGTGTTATTGATCCAAACTATTTAATTCTTAACTGTTTAATACTAAGAACAAAGGGTTTTCACAACACCAGAATTTTAAACTTTAATGATAACATTAAAAATAAAATAATAGAAAAAACATTTTCTTTGACATGGTGAAGACAATATCAGCCCTAGGTACCCACAATCATGAATTTTCTTGTTTTTTATAACAGATCTGCACAGAATGCTAGTGCAGAAAAAGTCACTGAACACAAACCAGTTTATTTGAAATTTTGTTGACATTAACCGAAGGCATATTTTGACATATTCCATCTCAATTTCACTTAAAATCCAGTTCAAGTTTGTGGTGGTGTCTGCCTCTGTATTTTTGAGTTTTCTCATCATGTTGCTGTGTTTGGGACTGTGGTTCTGTGATCAAGACATTTTGCAGTACTTTAGAGCTCACATAACACATGAAAATATAGTGATCAGGAGACATCACTGTCTCTCTCCTTTGTCAATCTGTAACAGACAACATAACGTGTACATTGTAATAAAAGGACAAATGTTGGTATTTGCCATAGACTAAATATTAATTTACAAAGCCTGAGTGATGTCACTAATCTGTTACGGCAGGGGGCTCCGGAGGCTCATCGGCAGCAGCCGCTATGCTGTAAATCCTGCCTCAGCCTAAATTTCAATCAACCTAACAACAGGCTGAGAGCTAGAGCTGAGGCGGGTTTGAAGCCTCTTGACAAACCGTTGCATAGTGCCCACCTGTCAATCAGGTCAGCTACGCGCCCAACTATGGAGATTACACGTACTGTTCATAAAATCAAAACTGATGCGTTATATATAAAATTCAACCCCGACGTACAGTGTGTGCCAGTGATGACAATAACTAATCAGACCTCTTTAGTTTTTTTGTACAAGGCATTAAACATGTCAATTTCCACTGTAAAACTGGCTTTTTATCCTGAGGTGTGTATGTGACTCTTGAAGCTAGCCTCAAGCAGACCCTCGACGAACTGCAGGATTTTGCACTTCAGTCTGTCCATGTCTGCCTGGGCGATCTATGTGTTGTGTATTACATTTCACAGGATGTCCAAATACAGATGTCACTAACAGGTGTACACGGGACCTCACTGATCTATTTGTAAGATAGCTACTATAATGGCTACCTGACAGTACTAGTGCTCTCTGCAACAGACTTGTTCAGTGAGCCAGGATGTTAAAAATGAAACACGCTCACCTTTGTAAATGCTGTGGTTCGCAAGCTAAACTCTGCTGCCGTACATCATTGTCATCGCCTGCTGTCATCCCGACACTAACAGGAGAGTGATGTTCCTATTTCATGCAAATATCAATAGGAGTGAAACGTTTGATGGGGTGAATGCAAAATATACTATATATGACTACCCAAGGGAAGTTCTGCAGACACTGGCGTGCTTATGAGAAAAAGATCAAATATAAATTCAGTTTTGGGAAGAATGATCTGAGAGTGGTTTGAGATTGTGTCTCCAGGAGTGGAATGTTTTCAAAATTAAGCAGTTTAATCCATTATTGATTTGGTAAAAGCCATCCATGTTCACTGAGACTGCTGTTACTGTGTTGTTTTTGCCTCAAAGGTCTCTCTCTCTCGTCTCCAATTTGTACAAAACACAACACCTCAGAGACTTCCTGGAGCATCGACTCTGCTTTTATTGATTCTGCTGTTGATTTTCTTTTGTCTGTTATTCTTTGTTTGTGAAACACATTGTAGCTGTGGTTTGAAAGGAGTATTTCTTTAATCATGTAATTTTAGACTAACCAATGAATTTGTAACACATCATTTTCTTTTCAAAGTCTTGTTTAAATTGCATACCTTTGATTCGACAAAACATAAAATAAATCATTGCGTGGTATGGCACAAATGCGAAAACAACAAATTAAACTATAAAATTGATTTAATGCTAAGGTCAAAGGTCAAAGGTATCATTATTGTGCCCACAGGGAAATTTGTGTGCAGCCGGAAACATACAATACATAGACAACACTGAGAAATAATGCCTCTTATTATTTGGGATACATCGGGACAAATTGATAGTTAAACAGCTCATATGTATAATATTGCCTTAAGTCATTTTTAAATCAAATTTTATTCCAATTGGACCTCAATCTCTATATGATTCAGTTTTTCAGCTTTAGGTCAGTTTACATTCATGTATCCTCACAGTCCAGGCAGAGTTATCTGCCAGGAAGAAAGATGCAGAAGCCAAAAACATCCTACATTACTTCAGGTGTAATGCCGCTTTCTATGCTGGCGACAGGTGCTGTCTCAACCAGACAGGGCATCTGGTGACGTGGGAACATTTGAAGCCCCTGTCTCCTCCTGCCAAGTGCAGTTTTGAACAGCACTGAGCAACACATCAAAACACATATGCTGACCAGACAACGGTGCCCAGAAATGTATGATCAAGGATAGATCCCATGTTTGGTGGCTTTTTAAAGCCTGCCATAAAATGTATGACTAAAGTAAAATCTCTATTATTTTATAGCATATTTGCTGACCGTTAATCTGTAAAGTCAGTTTGCATTAAATCACACAGGAGGTTCCTTTTATGTAATGACTGTATTAAACTCATGGCAGGAGCAATATAGTACAAAGACACAAAGCAGTGTCACTGCTGAAGAACAAAGATGGAATAATGATTGAATCTTGTTTGAGCTCTAACAGGCAAAAGTCATTTGTCTTTCAGAGCCTTCATTTATGATCATCTTGAGCAAGAAGGATCTCGCCAATCTTCATAAAACTCCAAATATATCGTCGCACAGTTTCATAATTTATTAGATACAGAATACTGATGCCAATTAAGAGTTGAAAATTTAGGCAGGGAGAATGTGTTAAGCGTCTGATCATATTCAGGCGTCTATCCTTTTAATATCATTATTTGAACAAGGCTATTTTTGGCAACAGTGAACAGTGGTGCTTTGTAGCAATATTGGTAATTTTACATGATATGTGTTGAAGAATTTTTTGTTTGACGTATTCAAAGTCAAAAGGACGCAGTAAAAGGGCGCTGGTGGTGCGGTGGCGCAGTGGTTAGTGCGCGCGCCCTATGTATGTAGCCTATTGTCCTCCAAGCGGGTGGCCCAGGTTCAAATCCCACCTGTGGCTCTTTTCCCGCATGTCATTCCCCACTCTCTCTCTCCCTGATTTCTGACTCCATCCACTGTCTTATCTCTCCAATAAAGGCACAAAAAACCCCAAAATAAATCTTTAAAAAAAAAGAAAGAAAAAAGGACAGAGTGAAGTCAGTATTCATTCAACTGTTCTTTCCCATACAGAACCATCCATTGTGACTGTGATTGTTAATATAAATTTAACATAAAATTACGAAACAGCCGCCATCGTAACATTTTGTATCGCCCTCGGCTCTCATCAAAGTCTGATGGGTGTTTTCATGATTTCCAAGGGCATCTCATGGGGAACATTTAATATCCTTTTAATATTGTCATGATACTTGTAATATCTTGCGTGAAGCACTTTCGAATTGCCTTGTTGGTGAAATGTGCTATTTGAATAGATTATACTTGACTTGAATATCCAGCTGCAGTTACGTATTTATGTGGCTACCACATCATCAAAAGTCAAAAGTTTTACGAGGATAGAGACAGAGATGCTGCAGGCAAGGGCGTACATACGATCTCTGACAATTTTTTGTTGGAAAATCTTAATAAAATGTGCGTATATCTGAATGCACATTCAGCCTGTGAAGGACTCGTTCATATGAGACAGCTGTCAATATTGATTTCTGTTAACAGAGGTCTGAGACTGCAGTTGATTTCATAAACATCTCAATTAATCTTGAGTCATACGGAGCATCTCAAGGCTTCATGATTTAGTGTCCTGTTTAGGTTTTTTTGTCGGCACTTAAATCCTTGTGCAAATGATCGCTCTCTTGCTCTCTCTCTCTCTCTCTCTATGGCACTGTCAGCGCGTAATTAATGATTATTTATTAAATATTCAGTGCCCTTACGTCTTAGTTACAGCTTGTTAGCGTGCATAGCTTCGACATGCCAAAGTATTCTGGAAGAATACAATTAGATGATAAACAGATCAAATCAAAGGGAAACATTTATTATCGTCCAACATAGTGACTGAGGCAGAGAGAGGGACAAATAGGCAAATATTCATAATTAGACTGTCAGGATTCGGTCAGCATGTCAGGGAAACAGATTGACATTTTATAAATTTTTCCAGGTCTGGGGATGGCATTGAAAAAGGCATATACAGTGTATCAGCTCACAAATGAAAAAAATGTTCCCAACAGCTTTTAAACTATGAAAGTGAATCTCCCTCCATAGTTAAAATCCTAATTATTCATAATTCTATAACGTCAAAGTGCAGCTTGGCAAAGAAGTAAACTTCTCTCTGGTTCTTTAAGGGCTTCGTCAGACTACAATGGCCATGATGACACTTTGAATCTGCTTCAATGTGAAATTTGACATTTACACAACTTTGTGACAAATTTGGGGCATTAAAACACACCACACACATGAAATAAAGTGTTTGACGGACACTCCAATTTATTCTGGGGGAGAACTCCCAGACCTATTTAGAAAACAACAACTTTGTTTTTAACCATGCAAATCATCACTTTAGGTTTAATGCTGCATTAAACTATTTTTTTTAAAGATTTTATTTAGGACCCATTTAATTTCCCAGGGACACACTCAAATCACCACCAGTGGGTCGCAGAGACTTACTACATTGAAAACCTCAATCAACCTCACTGTACATTTACATCTTAGATTTCATTATTGATCCTCTTTTAGATTCTTAATACAGTAAAATGAAGTTCATATATAAGCACGCTACCCAACAATATGCACTCGATCTTTCCAAGGTCGAAACCATCCTGCTGAAACATGATGCACTTCCCCACTTTGGCATGGCTTCATTGTGGCTTCATAATAATTTTATTTCCATGCCCTTTTCTTACCTTGTCTTTCCCATCACTAACCTTTTTCTTTGGAGTATCATCCACTGGGAGGTCTTTTTCTGGATTTACAACCTGCCGCACGGAAACATAAATACCCTGTAAGTCAAATGCATAAACTTATAGCTAAAGAAATACACACAATCTGAGTTACGAAAACACACAATGCAGTCCCCCGATGAATGTGGGAGTGTGTCCTTTCTGGGGTTTGGCATTGTCCTTGTTTATTCATATTCATTACCTATGAAATATGGATGACAGAACTCTTGTTGACATTTTCTTCTCCCCTGATTCCACACGAACCACAGACATGCAAAAAAACGAAGGAAATATGAAATTGGCACATGAAAATGTACATCAAATTCTCTGTATTGCTGAAATGTTGATGTGGACAAAGGCTGTTGGGCTGTTAAAATGTCTAGCAGGCATGTGGTTTTATTGATGACAAGATGGAAGGCACTTGAAATTTACATCGATGTTTAACAAATAAAATTGTGATATTTGAAAGAGACCTTCCACCATTTTCTGCTGGGGAACTGTGTATTGAAATTCAATGTCTGGGTGGGTAAATAATGATGCACATGGAATTTCAGTTAATGCAAAGCAATCTGTAGAAAATGTAAACCCTGGCACTCCTAGGTCAGAACAGACAAAACAAATATAAGCGTATTAACTGAAAGTGCACCTTGGTTAAGACTACTGAGAGGGGAAGCAGTGGTGTTGCGATGAACTGAAACCATTCTTTATTCTAGACAAAAAAGGGCATTAGTGTTATTAGTATGAGTAAGTGTGGACTGTGTTACTAACATTATGTCCAAATCATACAGAAGAGAGCTGTTTTGTGCCCTCAGATTAAATATTAATGGTTTCATGTTCAAAATACTCTTGTTTGAGTACAAGAAATAATTTGGTTCAATAGCAAATATCTTCAGTTTGGTTGGTTATTGACAGCAGTCACGCAATAATAAAATACAACATTTTTGTCAGGGATAGAATGACCAAGTCCTTGACTTCCATTGTCACTGGTGGTCTTACACTTTGCCAACCTTTGGAGATGGGTGTTATTGCAAAACGAAAAAAAAAGAAACAAAAAAAAGGGCACTAGACAATTAAATTATATATACAATCAAAAAAAGTTATGATAAAATAGTACAGACCAATCTTACAGTAACATGCAATCAAAATGTCCTAATTTGCCTCTCCTTGGAAAGGGGTTAAAAGGGACTGATCCCCCTTGCGGAGATGACATACTTGAATACATGTTGTGTGTACAAAATAAACACAGTATAAAGAAATAGGATTAGAGGGGTAGGAATAGATAAGTTTAAACTTCTTTCTACTCCTTTTCGGGCATGTAATATTGTGTTTATATCTCATTTGTTTTCATCATATTTTTAATTACAGCATTTCTTTGTTTGTTTTTGTTTTTTACATGTTCAAAATAAAATCAATCAATCAATCAAATCAGAATGACAAAATAATACATTGTAAAGGTAAAGCTTCAGTGTCAAGCTTATACAAGTAAAAAACACACGATATCCAGATTCTTACTTTGCAATGTAAAACCCAATGTTGAATTGAATAAAACAAGATGTCATGCTTGGTCCTCCTTTATAAGTCTGTCTGTCTGTTGTCCTGACACCTGACAGAATGACACCATGCTGGAAACGCCGGAGGGTGTCTCTAAACTAGTTTGTATTGTGTTACATCTGTTTTTTGTTCAGGATAAACAGTCTAGCCGAAATGACACTTGATCAATAAAGCCCTCTAAAGTGTGAGGCTGCAGGGCTGCCTGCTTGTTAAAATCACTATACGGATGTTGAGGATTTTCAGATGTTTAATTAAAAGACAGTCTGTAATGGAGAGTGTATGCTACTGAAAATGTGTATATTTAAGTTATTCGTTTTTAACTGATAATGTTGATGGGTTCAGTTTATTTTTTTTGCGTTTAGACTATAACTTATTTTTTAAAGCTTTCATGTGAATGGAATGACAGGCGCATACATTCGTAATGAAAATATTTAAGTTTGAACCACATAAAAAGGGGAAACAAGTTAAATAAGATTGGTCAATATGCAAAAACTGCACAAGAAATGTCCTTTGACAATGAAGAACACCGTAGTATTCTTCTGCTTTTCTGGCTACTTAGTGCTGGTACCAGCTGACTGCAGGTAGAGGTGGATATAGATAAGTTACTATATACAGCTGTGGAATGAAGAGGCAACTTTTGATCTCATACCACACTCAGAGTTCACTGCAGCAGCCCAAGATACATAAAGTCACAAGATAATAATTCATGCTGAAAACTTCCAGTAGCAGAGTGGTAACTGCTCAGTACTGTGGGAAGAGTTATGTCAGCTGCTAGAGAAATTACTTTTTTATATAATTTCTGTCAGATTAAAGTGATTAAACACTAAATGGCAGCTGGATTACTGTTAAAATGTCACTATCAGAGTAATAATTTATACACATTTAAAGTACGTCTGGTGTGTATGTGTCTGTGCCTTTCTTTTATACTTATTTGTGTGCTTTTTTCCAAACCTCCCTTAAGAAAAAACTCACTAGAATGCTTTATGAACATTTACATAAACCTTTAACACACAAACAACCTTTTTTTTTTTTTTTAAATGTTGGAAATCTGATTATCTCTCCTCATTTGAGGTGGTGGGTGTTGATGTGGTTCACCTCTTGTGTATCCCTTCTCCAATCTGTTACAGAGTGTATCTATCACCAGGCTTGTGCGCACATGTAATGTGAATATGTTGTTGTTGTTAACACGATGTCAGTTCACTTTGTCGAAATGATTCAAAACATTTATTGATGAACGCCAATGAAAGCTGCTGCCACAGTTAAGAAAATAAGTATGCAGGTAGATTTTCTTACCACACCGTTTAAAACATTTCCCAATTTGTCCTCAAGGAAGCTCACCACCATCTGGTATGTGTTTTAATTTTTTGATACCCAACTGAAACAACTTAGCACAGACTGCCCATTAATGTGACAAGCTTGGCTAGCTGCTCACTGCACTAATGCAGCCAAATAAAAATAAGAAACAATAAAGGTGGGTGGCTAACAAACATAACAATGAGCTGCTCTCCTCTACAAAGAGACATCACGTCTACACTACAAGCTGTAACTCTAGTTCAGTGTCTTTATCTGTAAACACAACTATTTCCAATTTTCCAAATTGATATTAAAACTATAACATCTGAATTTTTAGATCAGGCATTTGTATGAGCATCAAACACACATTATGCGATGGCTGTTCTCTCCAGGACAACAACTGATAATTTTCCAGTGTTGTCAAATTTCATTGTTTCGCATATATAAAACCAACAGCACTGCAGAACACTAAGTTCACTAGATGTGCATGATATTTATCAAACAGGTGCAGCGGCCCGGAAGCCTAGTTAGCCTGTCATCTGTGACATAGCTCGCATGTGATCAGTGAAGTGTGCCTCTCTCTTCTTCATACAAATGCATTTAGCACTTAAAGGAGGACTGCACACAGAAAAGGGACGATTTGATAAATGTTGCTGACTGCACATTCTGGTACATTTATTAAGGCGCCGCCAATACTCAAGGGTCCGTTTTACAAGATGAACAAAAATTGTTGCCACCGCAACGCAGGTGCAGATTAAAAGTAATATGTTAAAAGAAGATTGTGGTGGGGAAGAATTTCTAACCCCACATTCTGAGAAAAATCTCCCTGACAGCAGAAGCATGTGTAGGAGAGCTGCAGTGAATGATTTAGAAACGAGAGTGACAGCTTCTTAGAAAGTAAAGAAGTGCAGTAAAAATAAACAAACACAACAAGGCACTTTTTTTTCTCTACATGAGCAAAGATAGAATGAAAAGTACAAGGTTTCTGATCATCAAACCATTAACCAACTACTGTATTAAAAGTTGACATCCGCAGAGTAAAAAAAAAAAAAAGGGCCTTAGTAAATGATTTGGAAAGTGAAATATTCATTTAATGGGAATTATAATTTTAGCATCACCACATTTGATATCTTTTTCTGGGCTTGATTTCTTCTATGATTTATTACCCCCATCCCATTCCCATCTCACCACTGAGCTGCATCTTTTGGAGATCTTGTTGATATGCTGTAAGCACCTAAAAGACAGTCCCATAATTAGCTACTGCTTTAGTATTTCAGATGCTAATTTCATGCAGATTGAGAGTAAAAATATGTGCATAAATCTGGCCGTGACGCTTTGAGTTTGGAAATGGGAATCATGGGGATTAACGAAAAAAGTAATTTGATGATTAAACAAATGCTTTTGTGCTGCCAAGAGTAGAAACAGTGGTAGGAAATTAGGTTCAAAACATTTCTTTAGGTTAGCAGCTTCTATTGTGTGCAACCCCAGAAACTTGGCCACAGCACATAAAATAAATGATGACTTAATGGACTTAATTATTCAACCCTAAGTCTAAGCCTAAATCTCAAGAGAGCATACAGCCAACTGTTATCTAATAAAAAGCAGTGGGCATAAGTTTTTATTTATAATGCATGTGAAGTTTGACCTTTACTCTGACTCAGAAAATGCTTTTGGCAAAAGTTAACCGTAAAATAACTACATTTGAGAGTGACAACTTCCACATGCTCTCAGAGAAAACTTGTTCAGCATATCTCTCAGGAACTGCAATAACGTCCTTTTGAATACAAGGGCACCCTGCATGGATTTCCATCAAGATATACATGACCTTTATTGTTTTAGTGAAAAGTTACTTCCACTTCAGCTAATCCCTCTCCAGAGGCTCCCCCACTCACATCCTTTTTTGTTCTGTTTCTCTTTGTAATGAATCCACCGGCATCCTAAAATCTAAATCACATCATTTACTGTTGCGCTTTCACATTAAGACCATGCTGATTGTAATCACAGAGCATAAGAAGGAGAGTAGCAGAATAATTGTTCTAAAACACAAAATCTATTTTTAGGAATTGGACAGCAGACACACAACAGAGTCGAGATTGGTCACAGGTGACCTTCACAAATGAATACTTTTGAAAACCTCTCACTAGTGGTTTCTTATGATGGATGGTTTGTGTGTAGCTTTGCAGTTATATGCCAACCAAATAGATTTGGCAATTTTAACTGCATCTTTTTCCAATTCTCAAAGGGTATGGTCAACTTATTAAACTTTGTTGTCATCTTCAGTCCTACTGTACATTTCCATGTCTGTCACCATTTTCCACTGGGGAGGGGGGTTTCGATTGTTCCTTACCAATAACTAGAGAGACATATTTTTCCCTGAATCTGATATCATTTCAAGTGGAAACTTTTGTTAAGCTAACAGCAAACTGGTTTTGATGGGATTTTCCATTCTAAAACTACAATGTCAGGCATCTATTCTGTTAAAGCCTTGTGATTAATAACTTGGTTTCAACACACATCTTCTCACTGGAAAAATTCCCCCTGGCTCTGATTGGATTATCATATCTGCCCCCCCCCTCCCCCCATGGAGCTCATTGAATCAATTACTACCACTGAAGTCAAGATGCCAGGCTGGTCAATCAACTCAACAGATTAATTGTCTGGACCCAGGCACTTTATATTGGCAAGAAAAATGAGTGACGGGAACATGATTTACATATGAATAATGAAAAGTATGCTGTGCTGCAGCAATGTGTGAGGTTTCAGTGGACATTTTGATCCTTTTTATGTTCAGGGGGAAAACTGCTAACCATTGAAGGGAATTACAAACTTGGATCAGCTTTGACCAAGCCTTGTAAAAGTTTGAATGTTAGCTATTCAAAGAATGATTTTGGATGGAGTATCACTTCAAGAAATTTGTGGGAAAACAAAGCCCGCATAACTGAGAGCCTAATTTGTGTTGTCGTATAGAGACACTATGCAGAACTGCTTCATTGGCGATGAATGAAAGAATGGAACTGTGGACTGATAGATTTAAGCAATTACACCCACATAACATTTAATTTAATCAGAGTTAGGGCTAACATTGTTGAACCAAAAAAATTTGCTTACATCCGAGAAAACTCACTCTCAGTTGAGTTACACTGAGCACAAAGACAGCCTCTGATTCATTGTCACTGAAGCAGCTTGCGGGCCTCTGAATGCCATCACCCATTAGAGCACCAAGTGTGTTGTTTCTTGCTTTGATAGAGACATAATTTTCATCTATATAGCTTTAGCTTAAGCAGAGAAAAACATCGTTGGACAATGCTGCTTTGCTGCTTTGAAGCAAATATGTACGATGAAGGAACCATGTTAAATGAGGACAGATAAAAGCTCCCTTCTGTCTGCTTCATTGCAGTAAATCAAAGAATAAATACTCTTACCCTTTAGAAGACATTTGTAAAGAGTTACATCCCTTTAAGGGTTGGCAGGACACAAGAGAATTAGGCTACTGAATATTGCTGCATTATTAAAATCTAGCGTTTTCCAGTTTCGTGGAAATATTAGCATAAATGCTACTACAGAGGCAAACAGTAAACAGTAACCCCTCTTGACATCCCGTTCCAAAGCTTATCACAAGAGTCAGTGGATATGATTTTAAGCACAAATGCAAATCCTATAAGACAGCGGGAACACTCAATGACCCAAAGTTTTCTAACTACATTGACCATTTTGGGAGCTGTCGCAGAGCACACTTCCGCTCCAAGTTATGTTAGCTCTGATGCTAACTCCAGGGAAAGTTGGTGTAATCGTGTCCCATTGGTTTTGAGCTGACACTAATTCCCTGGGACAGGAGTATAGCGGTGTGTGATTTAGCGGCGTATGCTAAGTGCTGCTGGAGCTGCAGGCTAGTCTGTGGGCACCAGGGCAGAGAGAGCAAGCTGGGAAAGTACTGACTTGACTAACTGGCCTGATTAGACCTGGTGTGAGATGACATGGATCAGATACACATACTAACTTGATCAGAAAGACAGATTGGTATAATTAGACAGTAAAAAAATGGAATACATTTAGAGAAAATAAATAGGTAAGATGATAAGAGTACACGGATGCAAAGTTTAAAAAATAAACGAGGTGAGGCGAGGATGAAGAGATACAGAGGCAGTGGGTTAATTTGGTGAACGTGATGTTTCCTCCCGGGGTGTTTTTCAGCTCTGCTGGACTGTGGTGGTGTAAGAAATTGGCTGAGATGCAACGTAGCATTCGCATCATGCTTTCATTAGTTCTCATTCAGCCCAAGGCGTTTCACACTGCATTTCCTCTACTCATCTGCCTCTCTTAGATCTGCACATATTACAGGAAAATGGAACACAGGCTCAGCTGACATGGGAACAGGAACTGAAACTCTACTGTATTAGACTCCAACTTGGTTAGGATATAAAGCCGAAATAAATGTTAGTTTTCATCTCTGTGAATGTTATTGATTGATGCAGACACTTTTGTGCCTTTAGCAATTTCAAATGTTTTTTCCTCATACCCCAATGACTGGGGTAAAATCAGATTACATTTATTTCTGGGTTATTTTATCCATTAATAGCTGGCACTTTACTCTGAACACTGCCTACAGGCATGGATTATGTTCAAATAAAGGCAGACAGTAGAAGAGAGATTCGGGGCGTTTTGTGGAGGCTGATTAGCACTTTAGCAAAAAATAGTTAGGCTTAACCCTGGTCTCCTACTGGAAGCCCACTCCAAACAAAATTTTGAATAGTGGACGACATAAGGAGGACAGTTTATTATGCCTATCCCGTCATCTTTGGTTTTGCACTTGAGACTTGCTCTCATAATTACATTCAAGTCACATATCTGATTCACACTGTTTATATCAAAGACAAATACATGCCCATCTCTGAGAACCCCGGCGGGTCGTTTTACAGCACTTTACAGCGTTTATGAAGACATGTTCAGAATACGTAGAGCCTCATAGATAGCCAAGGTTTAGAACACATTCCATCCACAACCCTGTTAAGTAGATTTTCTGGTTGTTTTACGAGGTGTGACTCAATTTTCTTGAAATGAACAAACACACCAACAAAGATGTCAAGAAGGTTCTTGTTTGTTTTGTAGGACACAGTGCAAAAACAAAAACATAAAACAGAAGAAAATATTCAATCTATGGAATTAAAAAAGGTTTCATGTTTGGGAACGGATGATATCTCATCTTGTTAATATTCTTCTTCGTCTTACACAGTGTTGTCTTTCAATCCATTATTCATGTACCAATAGCATTCAATACATGTTTAGATTAGATACTTTAAAACGCCTTGAAGGCTCTTTATTTAGTATTCTTATTTTAGATGAGTTTTAAGTAGCCCGTAAAATGAAGAGTATACACATTTTTTTAACCTTGACAGCTCCGAACAGATAACCACGAGACAGCATGGTAAAAGGTAAAAGGTAAAAAGCTGCGTTGAGAAAGTGCTTTATCAGGCTACTAGCTACCTGCTGGTCTGACTATTGAGAGAAATGTTCAGTGTCTTGCTCAAGGACACGTTGATTGAAGGAATGGGGCATTGGTCTGCCAATATGCTATTGCAGGTATATATGTCTTAGCTGCACAGTGGCAGGCTGATGAGAACAGTCATAAACTGTCAAGGTAAAGAAAATATTGTTGCAGCCTTAGTTTATGTGCTTCGTAAAATAAATCCAAGATTGAAAATTTCTTGTTTTATGAAGCATCCTGTCACAGTTTCTCCTCGTTTCTTTTGTGTGTGTTTTAGGGTATGATGGGTGTAGTGGGCTGGATGCTGCTCCTACTCTCCCAGATGATGGTTCCTGTGGCATCCCAGAAGCCGCCAGGGCTCAGTGTGGGTGTGATTATGGGCCAGACACGCCACCTTTCCGATCAGGAGCTCCGCCCATCCCGGCGCCCTGATGATGCCCTTGACGTCTCCGTGGTGATACTAAGGATCAACCAGACAGATCCAAAGTCTGTGATTACACAGGTAAGAAATGCTGAGTACATACACCTCCCCCAAACATATGCTATCAATCAAACACATACACACAGAGTCCTGTTTGACAACTGTGTTTGTCTCACTGTGCCCAAAGGTGTGTGAGCTTGTGTCACGCACTCGTCTCCATGGCATCGTGTTTGCCGATGGCACTGATCAGGAGGCTATCGCTCAGATCCTTGACTTCCTCTCAGTTCAGACGCAGCTTCCAGTCCTGGGAGTCCACGGGGGCTCCTCTATGATTATGGCTGACAAGGTGAGCTATTGTGACACACAGGCACACACGAAAAAAACAAACACCTGCTTTTTGTGGAAACATAGCGTCTCTGTTGTGGCGATCAGGGAGGTGTAATCCCTCCTTTCTGCCACCTTTGACTGTTGAAGGATAATTCTTTCTACAGATGGCCTTGCATGTCAGCAATTAGGTTAGAAAATTATTAAGTTGTTCTGGGAATTGGAACATCACTCCACCTAAATGCAGCTTACTCAACTCAATCCCCTTGTCTACAGCCAAATTTTTATAGATATTTTACAAACATTCAGTTTTTAGGTTGCCTAAATTCTCGGCTGGTTGAAATAAGAATTCATGTATAATATATAATATTATATATAATATATATATAGTTTGATTAATGTTCCATTTTGCTTCCTGTGAGTTATTAAAAGCTCTTTGCAATGGGGATATTTTGAGGTTGTCTCAGTTGAGGATGGACATGGTTTTCTTGCGCCATACAGTAACAGTCCGAGGATGTTGATGTCAGCATGTTAGAGATTATGAAGTCTTACATAAGAAGGTTTTTTGAAGTTTGTGTTATAAAGGCTGCTTCTGTCACATTATGTTTTATTTAAACCCGTGGAGAGACACTGCCAACAAACTCGACTGATGGCTTGTATCACTCACTCTTATAAATTTGATGTTGCTTAGCCTTTTTTTAGGTTTTAGCTTGAGGTTGCATTGTGCACATTTTACAGTACAGGAGTAAGAAGGTCAGTAGATTTCTTCGCAGAGAATCTGCAGCATCCTCTGGTACGTCATTTCTATTTTAAAAGATGATCAAGCGTTGTTTAAATATGTAGTAATGCATTTTGTGCCTCGTCTAAAAACTGGGGTATGCAATTCCAAAATAAAAAAGGAGAAACAATCCCAGGCTGTGTGTAGTTGTCTCACATCTAGTGCACAGTGGGATGCCAGATAAATAAGATTTTCTTGTTCTTAAAAAGAAATGAAAAAAGAAGCTATCCTCCAAGATTAGATTTCTGTTTTATTTTGGTGTGATGCTCGGCGCAGAGTTAGGAATGTACATCTCTTTCTTAGCTCAATTCTCTTTCTGGTACTGACTCTGTAGACCTCGCTGACTGACAGGCAGACTGAGGAAGCTTTGATAAAAACACAACTGGTTCTTTAGCTTTAAATCTCTCAGGGCACCGCAGCCAAAACACAGGAACCAATAACTGCTGCAATACAGCAGCCTTTTGAAGTACAACTTGATGGGGGATGCAGTGCATTTGTGTGTGTACATGTGTGTGTGTGTGTGTGTGTATGAGAAAAGACAAGAGAAGAAACAGAGGAAGGTAAGAGAGGCAGTGAGAGTTGGCTCAAACGTTAGGGGAGTTTGGTTGCAACATGAAGGTCACTGGCTTAAACACCCCACTGAGTTTATAATGATGGGTGAAAATAAATAAAATGTGCTCAATCGCTGTTGTTGATGTGCCATTAAATGAGGTACTTAACCCCCAGCTGCTCTAATTGAACTGCTCAGTGGCCAAAAGTACACCAGTGCGGTCATTCTTGGCAGCTCCCAGGTGTGAATGTGAGTGTATGTAGCCTGTTACTAACCAGCCCCCCGCAACTGCAACCGCCGGGTAAATAAAAAACATCAGCTTGTCTGTCTGGTTTAAATTGAGGGTAAAGGCTACACTCTTGTACGGAGGAACGGAGACTTGACGTGGCAGTAAATCATTGAAAAGCATCATACTCTTTTTCGTTCCTGTGTTCTGGCTATACATTTTGATTAAAGTTTGGAGTCACCTTGATAAGACACACTTGAGTTCATTCTAGCAACATTCAGGGAATCGTTTAGGGTAACTTAATTTTTAATGATGTCAAGAGAACAATTAACAACAACTGCACACAAACAACAGTTAATGAAAAACCAGAGAAAACAGACAACTGAACTTGTTCAAAGGTTACTATGTAGCTTTCCCTGTATTTGTAAGGTGGCCAGAAACAACATAACAAACTCTGCATGATATTTGAAGGGATTCTTCAAAGTATGGCATAGACTCCGTGGACCCTGCTGGGCTCAACTTCCTTCTGTCTAATTATTATTATCCCACACTGACTTTGGTTGACTTAAGGGCTGAAATGATTCCTTGAATCACTGAACTTGAAACTTGATAACTAAAAAAGCAAAAGCAAACCATTTGCCTTGAGGCTTCATGTAAATCCAGACAACCATACAGCATATTGTATGTCGCTGGTTCAGATGGATATTTCTGTATAGTGTTTCCTCTGCCATTCATTTGGAGGCCCGCTCCACCCTTACATGACCTCCTGCCCCTCCAAACGTAAGGTAGGAAATACTTTATTCACAGAATTTACATAATGGATGTGCACTCGTTTATTGCTGCAGACCATGAGCCTTTTTTAAGCATTTTGCTGTCCTGAGCAATGTCTCTGCTCTGCTGCCGTGTTGCCACAGAGGTCTAGTTTTCATCTTTCAATCAACAGAGCCCTTTATATCCTGCTGCTGGCCGAAGTCACATGACTTTACTTCAACAAGCAGTGGCGGATTCAGACTTTTTTGTTTGGAGTGACCCAGCCAGGGCTCTGACTAATGCAGGATAGGCATAAAGTTTGTGTGAAAACACAAAAAGGATCATCATTCAATTATCCTTACTGTCCCCACTAATTATATCTACTCCTAACATTAGAGTATCACAAATGTGCTATGGTGTATTGTTTTACTTTATAAATTAAATGAACTGGTAAAAATAGTCAAACAGTTAAAAAAAATTAACTAAAATAAGTTAAATCAAATGTATTCCCTGCTCCTGCTATTTTAATTTTAAGTGAGCAGGGTCAGCAGTTGAGGGCATTCCTTCATCATAACATATTTAATTCTTCATCAGCCAACAATCTAAAACATTAAAAATACAGTAAAAAGCAGCAGAGCTGGTCATTCAGCGGCCGTTGTCAAGAGACTTTTTTTCAGACACAAATCACACATGCAGTGCACAAGCGCTTCATCCAAGCACTCCTAGGTTCACAGTCAGCGCTTTTCTGCACGAAAAAAAAAATGCCAGGTGGACACAGGCCCTAATGAACTTCAATGATGATATTTGTTGAGGCCTAGAAATAAGACAAAATAAGATAATTCTTTATAAGTCCCACATTAGTAGAATTTGTATTTGAATTTGTAGAAGTCAAAAATCAAGAAAAGATGTTGCTGTTCAAAAAGGGAATCTAAATTAGTTCATTTAAGAAACCTGTCTTATTTTCTCTTTTATATATTACTTTTTCTCTCTAATAAAGCAAGTGAACAATTGCCTATCACGCAATAATTCTTATTGAAATACTGGATTAAATGCCCGGAATAATGGATAGAACACTTGATTACTAAAATAACTGATTACTGCAGCTCTAGATGACTTCATATGACACTGTGCTCCAGACAAAGCCTGCTGGTGTTTGTTCAGATTTGAGGTTTTCTCTCATACCTGAGCTGTTTGTGCATTCTGTATGCCTCTGAGCAGATGACAAGACTAAACAAAAACTAAACATTACATTTTCTCAGACACAAGGCTGAGCTCTTCAGAACCCCGAGATATTACATTTATATAACCCAACAAATAAACGATGCCATTTTTGCTTGACAAGTCTTTGAAAGGATTAATTGATGGCACCTCTGTTTCTGATGATTGACTAAATGATTAAGCAGTGAATAAATCATTTCAGCTCCAATCCTGATTGTGGGCTATATGTTCTGATCTTGCTCGGTTTAAAATCCAAAGAGCAAACACATTACAAGATTGATCTGGTCACACAGACTCTATGCTCTGCTATCTTTTCTTGTCTTAATGATTTTATAATATGTTACACGTTTAAATGACAATAGTGTGAATAGTTGTGATACAAAGAAGAAACCGCAACAAACAAATTTCACTAAAGAAATCCTTTCTCCATGCAACACTTCTTGACTGTGTTTGTTGCTTTTATACCTGCTGTCAATGGTACTGTGGTGATCTGGAGGATTGACAGAAATCCCAGTGGGCTAGTAACAATTCAGTCTGATTATTGTGGGCTAACAAACAGTATTGTGCGTTCAGCAGCCTGAGCGCACAGAGCTTTTTGTTATTTATCTAGTCATACATGCCTATATGTTTCCTTAATGTCGCAATTAGCTCAATAGTCTGTGAGTGAATGATGAGCAGCTCATCCCCTGTTACCTTGGTTATCCTGCGTCAGATAAGTCGTAGTCTACACATCACATTTGAGACACATTGTGCCAAGAAAATACAGAAAAATACATTCAGCAGGCTGAAATAATGGATATCATGGAGGTGGGCAGTGCAAGTAAATGAAGTAGAGCAGCATTAAACCACAGAAATGTAAAAATCACTGTCATGATTATGTCACATTGCAAAGACAGGCTGTCTTCAGTTGTCATTTTTATCAGTAAGTGGCTGTTTCGCCATCACACTCTATCACAGAAACAGATGCAGGCATCCTCGGAAAACTGTGATAAACAAGACTGGACGCAGAAACTTACTTCAACAAATCCTTTTTTAAATGGACAGTTTTCAGTGTGACTTCTGAGCTTATTTTTCACAAACTAGACTGTTTTTTCAAACAAAATGGTTTTGTTATGCAGTTGTTTGTGGTTCACTTCCAATTATCAGGGCAGGATTTGGCATTTTTCTTGTCAGCCTAGAGGGGATATGGCTGTGTTGTCCACTTCTTGACTGTGTTATCTTTTATCTTCCCTATCAAACCACTGATATAGATGGTATAATAAAAAAACAAAAAAACATGCATAGCTTGATACATTTGTGATTCATATACATCATTCTAGAAAAAAGTGTTGGACCTTTTAGCGGCAGCCTCCCGATACCAGCCCTCACACTTTAACACATTAGCACGTCATCTTTTATCCCCTGGGCTGAAATTAAGCCTCTCTCAGTTGTTGCATGCTGCAGACCAAACTGCAGTTCGCATGAAGTAGACCCCAGACCCCGATATAACCAGCTTTCACAGATGTTTAGCATGAACAGTCTTGAAGGGGGGACAACTTCCTTTCGTGCTCAGTGTACAGATGTCCTTAAATTACCTCCACAAATACTAGCACTCAAGCACATTCACATTCAGTTCTCATGTTGGGAATACATAAATGAACCAAAGAAAAAAAATCTAATCTCCAGGGAAGGATTGGCTTTCTTTGTAAAAGCAGCTTGGTTAGCTTGGTCCTCAGCTATAAAATATAATGATAAAGGTACCCCAAAGGACAATTATCTTCAATACATAAACATCCTTAGGTTAGGCTCAAGTGAGTGATAATGAATCATATAAAAAAAGGAAGAAGAAAAATGAAGCCAATGCAAAGTACAAAATCCTGCAGTTCGTTGAGGGTCCACTTGAGGCTGGCTCCAAGAAATCACATACACACCACATCCAATAATGCCCGTTTTTACAGTAGAAATGAACATGTTTACAACCTGGTACAAAAAACGGGTGATTTTTTTTATAATGCATCTGTTTTGATTTTATGAACTATATGTGTAATATCCATAGTTTGGCGCGTAGCTGATATGATTGACAGGTGGGCGCAATGTAACTGCAATGGTCAAGAGGCTTAAAACCCGCCTCAGCTCCAGCTCTCAGCCTGTTGTTAGTTTGACTGAAACTTAGGCTGAGACATGATTTCCAGCATGGCGGCTTCTGCTGATGAGCTTCCTTACCCCCCTGCAGTAACAGACGAGTGACATCACTCAGGCTTCTTCCGTTAATATTATCAGTCTATGGTGCTGACAAATGTTTCACATTTTATGTCTTTTTATGATCTGAAAACACATTTAAAAAGTCTTAAGCATTGCAACTTTAAATCAACAGCTTAAACAATGCCACACTCATTTAACCTAGATTAACATTTACTATTCACCCATCCATCGGTCCTGACTGCTAGTGTACAGAAATGACACTTGAGGGGTACAAAAGCCCCCTTTAAACATTGGGCCTATGACCAAGCTTCAGTATTTGAATACTGGGGAAAGAGAATATTGATCTACTGGCTGACACATTGATCAACTGGCAGTGGATAATGTTTGCAAACTTTGCTGACATTATATCCATTCTTCATTTTTGCCACCACTGTTCTTCTTGTACTTCTGCCAGAGTCTGATATTTTTTATTCCAGCACAACTGGATCAGCACAAACAAATCAAAGAATACTCTTTTTTTTTTGTACACCAAACACATCTCACCCCCTTAATGAAAACAAATGGATCAGTGTCAACTTATCCAACAGCCTCCCTCTCCCATTCTGTCTCTCCCTCTCCTTCACTCCTCACACTCTGTCTTCTCATCCACTCAAAATGCATGTCAGTGTGGAACAGTCAGGCGTAATCTACGGAGGATAGGATGGTGTGCTGAGTAGTGAGACTTGTTTAGGTAACACAGAATTGATGGGGAGAAAGGGCATGTGGAAGCCCAGGAGAGGGGTAGGATTAGTTTGGAACGTTGTACTTCCATTACGGAGGTACCGCATTGGGAAATAAGAAATGTTGGCTTTTCCTCAACCCCATGTGCTCTCACCCATTCTCCGCCAACCTAGTTCATCTCATCGTTTGACTTCTTTCCTTCTCCTCTTGTGAGGGAATCAAGGATGGGGGTTGGGCGGGTCACACTGCATAGCATAAGAACACGAACATGCTGAAATGGACGGTTGTGAATTAAACATGCATGTTCTTTCTGCTTTGCTCTACCACTGTGGTTGGATGCTTCTCCTTTTCTGTGGTGTCTGCGTATTTGTGTGCATATGTGTGTACGTGTGCGCATTCATTATGTGTGTGTCTCAGCCTGGGATGTCCCATATCAGTAGGGCCCATTTGCCTGGGTTCCTCTGCTGAGGTGCTTTAATATTTAACACCTGCTCCCAACACCTGCTGTCACTTGCAGAAGATACACTGCTGTGTCATTCACTCACTGAATCCTCCCCCTCTTTCACCTCTAATTTTCTCTCCTGCCTGCTACTTTTTTACATCCTTCACATCCTGTTTGTCCTCCAGCCCTGTGTCTCTGTCTACTTCTCTTCTTCTGTCTCTATCACTCTCGTTCTCTCCTACATTCCGGCTGCCACCCCATCTTACTTTTTCTGTCTTGGCGCTCTCAGTCTTCTCGTGTTTTTCTTGCTTTGCATCCATGGTTGTTATCCTCTGGTGGTTAGGGTTTGAGAGCAACAGCTATGTTAGAAAGCTTTGGAAAATCCTGCTAGCCTTGAACCCCTGTGAAGCAAGATTGGAGGTTGGATTTGTGTGTCACTGTGAGAGAGAGAGAGAGTGAGGGAAGGAGACAGTAGCTGGGTTAATATGGTTACTATGGCGACTAAACCAGAGTAGAGCATTTAGTTCTGTTCTGCCTGCTGCTAAGGTTCCCTGGTTGCATTCACACCACAGGTATTGATGCCAAGATCGTTCCTGCTTAGCTGTAAGACAAGCGGATGTTGACGCGAATGCCAGGAGGGATCAAGTCCTTGACACTGCACTAGCAACTCGCACCAACTCCACACTAAGAAAGCTAATTTTGAAACCCTGATTATGGGTGAAATAGAGGCCATGCAAAAATGTGTCAGCGTGCAGTTTGCCTAAAAAATAGAGAATTTATTGATATCCTCTTCTTTCTTCTTTTTTTTTTTTTTTTTACTTTGGTGGACATTAGGGTTGACCCCAAATAGTCGAGTAGTTCATTCAAAAAACCTCATCTGCCAATCAAACACCTGCTTATATATATATATACAAAGATCTGCCTGTTTGGCCTGCCACCAAATAAATAATGACTCAGCCTTTCTTATTATAATTATCAACTTATTAATACTTTTAATGAAATTCTAAAAAAAGCTCTTAACTCATACTCGTAATAACTTACAGAGATTAAACTCCACGGCCTCCAAGGTGTAAGCCGGTTTGTCATTTCTCAATGGTAATATGTGCCACTTTGTTGGATGTTTGACTGACAGTGGCCTCATTTCAGTTTTTGTTGTTTGATCATCTAGTTGTTTCTGTGTGCAACAGAAATGAATTCTGTTCTCCTTTTTACTCTAAGTTATGAGCCTTCTGTGATGTAAATGTGTAATATCATTATAAGGTCACTATAATGTAGCCTTAATGAGTGAGAAAAAGGATGGATCAAGTCCTCTCATAGAATAGATTCTTAATTATTCCAAGTCTAGAAGACAAAGAGTTTAATTAAGAGTTTGTCTCTTAAATGACAAACCAGCATATGGATCAATGAGCAGTCAATGAGGCAAACCAGATTTGACTATGTAAATCCTTAGCCATGTTACATGTACTACTTCGCCAATCATCAATTATCAGTTATAGTGAATTACCAATTTCATGTTGTCACGGTACAGCTTAGTAACCTGGAGATAATTGTCATTTTGTATGTATTTATTTATAGTCAAAATGTGACTAACAAGACAATGTTTACATCTATTACTTTTAAGACGATTTCCCTTGACAAGGAAATTAATAAACCAGTAACAGTGATTGAATCGGCAACAGATAAAAAAAAACGAACAACCACATATCCCAAACTAAGGAACACATAGTTTGCTAAATGCTCTAGTTTACTCAAAGAGGAAAAATGTGGGAAAAAACAGGTTTATTCATATGTTGTGTTTTTAATATGTGGACCGGCTAACCTACTGGTTGTCAGTACAGACAAAAAGTGACCAATATTATGGGTCACATAGCAGCCACCCTCAAAATAGCCTGCTTTTTACTAAGTAAAAGAATTTCTCATAGACTTGACAGACAGACAGTGCTTTAACCTAAATGCACAATGAAATCTCCATCTGCAGTGCAAGTAAACATCTGCCAACTTAGCTGTAAGCTAACAGCTACAGTAGATCAAAGAGCATGGCTTATGTATCACTATGTCCTATCCCTGACAAAAAATAGAATCAAAAGTAATAAATACATTTGTAAACACTGCCATTTAATCACTATATAGGATTTAATGTTTCAGACATCAGCATTATTGGATGAATAGATCAAAGTACATTTCCTGCTGCAGTCTTTGCTTTGTCAGTGATTGCCTAAAAATAAACTTAAACACAAATACAATTCTGATAAAAGATCTCGCATGCATTAAGATAATGAGAATTTATTTGGATGAGTGATTCACAAAACGGCAATTCTAAAAACCACAACAAAAATATCAAAAAAGGATCTACTAAAATAAAGTTAACAATAAGACATACAATTAATAAAACAATAGAGTTGATTATTTGACATGCACTGCAAGGAGTGAAAGAAGAAAAAGCTAATTTTAAAGAATGCATTTTTATAGAGGTCAAAGATGAGAGCTGACTGCTATCCTCGCGAGTCATTCCACAGCCATGGGGTTCTGATAGCAAAGGCCGGGTCCCCCCTGGTTTCTAATCTAGATCTGGGAATCTCTCAAAGGAACGAGCAGGAGCATCTCCAGCTACACTTAAGCTCGCATTGGATTAAAGATTCATAGATATACTCAAGGGCAAGTCCCATTCAGGGCTTGAAAGTGATAATCAGAACTATAAGTTGCATCAGTAAATCTGTAATGTATTCATAAATGATCCAAAAGGTACCATTTGATTTCTGATCCCATGTGTTACTTTTTTTTTTTTTTTTTTACATATTAATGTTCATACTAAATATTCAATCTGTTCCACGTGTGATCAAATAAATTGAGTAATTTTTTGCCAGTCAATCAATATGTTGTGCTGTTATTTGTAAAGATTCTGTGAAAACTTGCACAAACACACATGTACTCTAGTTTGTGGTTCCAGTTGCTGTTTTAGATGGAGGAATACATAATCTACAGCATGCTTGTGTGAGGAATGTTTGTTAGTTAAGTCATAATGAAACTATAATAGAAAGGTTTGAGAGGTTACAATTCAGAAAAGGAGAAACAATACATTGCATCACTCCCCTTCATGTCATGTTTTGGAGTTGTGTTTTTATCTTTGGAGGGCATTTGATATATTTGCTGTAGTTTGGGCTTTGGGACTGTCACTCCTCATCCTCTCTTTTTAACTTTGAGTTCTTTTCATATTTGGACAGTGATATTCAGTCTACCTTTGGCTTGGATACAGGCACTTTTCTTCTCAGCATTTTTCTCCTTTTCCCCTTTCCTCGAATTTGTTGTTGATGGAGTTTGAATTTCTGCAGGCTGCTTCTTCTCTTTCAATAACACTGCTCATAGCAACCTACACGGCTGTTTGATATCTCACTGACCTTTACGATGCTGAATATCATTTGTGTACTTGACCGCTGAAAAGATGTAGCTATCCTTGGTTAGGGGCATTGTTAAGATGTTATATAACCCTGAATGATGATTGACACAACCTGCCAGAATGATAAAAGTTCATATGTGAACATTTATATTTCAAAATATTAATGATGAAAATATGAAATGATGATTGTGTCTCAACTTGTATAAGATCATTCCTCTGAAAAGATCAATCCTGTCCAGTATTTTAAGTATATCATTGGCTGGTTCAGTCTTATTTCAGAGGACCTCCTTTGAGATACTAAATGCCAAGGAAGGTAAAATGCATGCTGATGATAACCCAGAGATAGTAGTGAGATAACAATACGCCCTTTACAGAAATAATATTGTTATTTCATATCTGGCCTCCTTGGTTTCCATTTTAGTTTCGTGACTCTGAATGCAGAGCAACAGCAAAGTGCACTTTACTTACATCTTCAAATTTGCTGCAACCGTCTTTGCTGCTTTGTCTGAAGTGGTATTCTTTGTTGTCGCGCCCTGGCTTTTACTCAAAAGTTGATGGTGACAAAGGAGGAATCTTTTAGAGACATGTAAACACCCTGCACACCCTGTCCTGGCCAAGAGATCATTTTTTTCTTTTTCTTTTCTTAGAACATCTTAGATGTAGGCAGAGTACAAAAACTGCTTTGCATTATATCTGAATGCTGCTGAATGGATCAGTGTCTTGGAGGATGAGAGAACAGCAAGGCTTTGAAAAAAAAAAAAAATGCTTCAGGCTCCAGGCATAATCACACCACTCTGCTCCCACTCTGCACATGCCCTGTAGCACATTATTGCTTTAAGGGGAAAACAGTTGCATCTAATAATGTGGACTTCCAATACGATGGCTCAACACAATCCATTAAAGTTGTTCCCACTGTGGGGTCTTTTAGAGCCAGAGAAATTCCGTTTAACCCACACAAAGGGGCCTGTCTCTCAGTGCCTGTGTGCAGCAGTATTTATAGTGTGTGAGATTATCAAGACCAGGCCAATCTGGAAAATGGGTGTCTTTACCTGGCTGTCAGTGTAAGCTGGTAATCATGTCCAAATATGGAGAGCATGCTTTTCTGCTTGCCTGGCAAATATGCAGAGACAACTGATTATGCAGGCTTTGTAAGAGCAAACCAACAATAGCGGCTATTTATGTGTTCCAAAGTGGGGTCAGTTGAATAGCGTGCGTATTGTTTGTTTGCAATTTGTAGCGAGTATAACTACATCAAATTAACAACTTTATTGTTTGGCATACACTGCCAATGTAAGGCTACTAAAATATGTAGAACATTAAGTGCTCAAAGCCATGACAGCTTATTAGCTGTGTTACACTACCAGTCTTTATTTAACCTTCACTGTCAGGCAATAAAATGCCTTACCACTCGTTGTATCACAAAAACTTCCCATGCACATGTTGTTGGATTCACACTCCACAAACACAAAACAGCCTATAGTGAAACTCTCAGCGTCAAAGTGAGTTGCTTTCTGTTGGCACCGACCAGGCAACTGAAGCAAAAATACCGTCAGTCACAGCTGATTTCCGACAGCTCTTTATGATCCTTCGCTAGCAGTGCTGCTTCCCAATCAAAACAACCTAAGCCTCTGCTTTCATTCCTACAGTGATGCTGGCTCAAACAAGTCAGCTTTGACACTGACGACCAGTGGCGTTCATGGGGGCAGGAATGGGTTGCCCTTTTTCCTCTTGGGTGAAAATTGCCCTTTTCAACTGGCGATCTAAACTTTTCATGGCCTGCCCTGGCCCTTTCACAGGGCCTGACCTTCTCCGGCTCAGCTGAGTTAGAGTTAGGGCTTTTTTTTTTTGTCATGCCCCAAAATACTGCCTGTGCAAAACACTGGTGACAACTTGTTGTTAAATATGAAATAATGCATAGAGTCATCTGTGTGCCTATAGTTGGGAGTCATTTTTTGCAGTCTGAAAGGCCAGTGTTGAGTCGAGTGCCCGTAGTTCATCAGAGTCAGAGGGGGAGAAATGAACGTTATAAAAAAAACAAAAAAAACACCCCCTGCAGTTCTTTCAACATCTACTGAAGTCAAAATATGTCACTGGATTTGAACTGCTCTGCTACATCTGGTCACACTGATAACAGGCAAGAGATGTGTCAACTCTCTGACATATGAAAATGCAGCGAAATGTTACTGAGAGAGCACACTTCCAGCACAGCCAGTACTGTACAGACCTAACATCAGAAAGCTATATGAAGAAGCATGCTGCCTGTTGAGTATTTTATTGAATTAAAGTTGAAACCTGTCACCACTTCTAATTTATTTCAGTGTAACTAAAAAAGAGAGCAACCAATCAGAACAGACACAGCAAATTACTGCTTTTAAACTAACAAAGAATCTCGTCCAGAAACAGTTTGTACCTTATCTACATGCAGTCAGTCTTTCATCATATACAATCACCTACCAATTTAACAACTTATATCACAAAGGAAACCATTGAACCAATAGAAAGATTACACAATAGATCATACAATGACAACCTTCTCCTTTGGATTCTCCACAGCACTGCACCTTTAACATTCAAATGACTTCATTATCTTAAAGAAATACGAGAACAATTAAGTCACTCATCCCCAAAGATATCTCCCCTCCAACATTTAAATCCTAACTTCCATTAATTTTGGAATTATGATTCATTTTACATGTCCGACATCATTATTTAATACCTAGTAACACTCTTTAAAAATTGGTATTAAGTCAAAGCAATAATGTTTTTTCTCATTTCAAACAATACCTGATGGCAGGACACACCTGCACCCATGTATTTAACTCTCATATATCTTTAATTCACTTTTCCTCAAACCTTTCCTCCGATTGTTTCTGTTTTTGTTGTGTTTTTTTTTGTTGTTGTTATTTATTTCAGATCAGGAATCAACTGTAAACCAGTTTAAAGAACACATTATTACATCACAATGTTACTTTTCATCTTCCCCTAATAAAAATAAATGAATGCCATGACACAGAGACAAACTTATTGGATCAACCACAAGATTTCTGAGTAGGCCTAGTTGAGATGTACATATCTTGACAGGCGGGAGCATTGACTGGGAAGCAAAAGTGTCTCTAAGAGATGTCCAGAACCAATATGAGTCATCAGAGATGATCAGATTGATGATTAGATGTCCTGATTAACTTGCGTTAGCAGATTGATCTGAGCGGCTTTGATGTATCAAATGTCAAATGAAATAAAAATCCACAGAAATGAACTTCAGTTCATACATTAAGAAGTTAACCCTTTGAACACTGACCTCCCGTGCTGCTGTGTGACATCATTTCTTTCATCATGCTGTTGAATAATTTATCTTAAAATGAACTCCATGACAACATAACCATACGAGTATTTATTCTCTTTGCAAAGGGAAAACTAAGGCTTAGTTGTTTCAGCCTGTCATAATTTACGTTTGTCTTAACAAATAAATGTCATCTGTAATGTAGCGTTAACTTATTTAACATCATGTTTTGTTTAAGGTATTTATATCTCTTTTAACCATGACCGACTTTATGATGTGTTTGAATACATTTCAAACATGCTCAGAGTTAGAGACACAAAGTCCTGTCTTAAATTTCTCTAGAGAACATTCCTGACAGTGTAACGGCACTTGTGTAGATGTCTGTTTATGTATCTCTGCGTTTGGTTTATCTGTCTGCGTTGGCAGCGACTCACTTATTATTGTTTGCTTGTTGGAAACGGCTGCTGAAGATGTCAGTCTCTCCTCAGCAGAGCCGCTGCAGCTGTTCAGCATACATCGCGGCCTGTGTTGGCGTTTTTTGAGCTGGCTGTCTGTCTGTGCTGTGTGACAGAACAGCAGGATGTCGCTCGCAGCCAACAGGTCCCTCTGTCTCAAACACAATGACAGGCTCACCTTCACTGGACCTGCTGGCTCTTCACCAGTGTGTTTTCACCAAAACTGTGTGTGTGCATGAAGCACTCATATCTGTCAGCAGTCATCTTTACTCAACCTCAAATACACACAAAGGTCCCACACAAGCCAGGCCTTTATATTAATATGTCTGTCTTCATTTTTATCTGATGCTTTCACACCATACAAATTCCTGCTTCTCCCCCCATATCTCTTTTTTTTTTACATCCTTTCATTCATCAGTCATCCTCTGTGTTTTATACTTACTCCCTTTTAATCTCCTCACCTCTTGCCAACCCCCCCCCCCCCCCCCCCCCCTTCTGCTCGCCTTCTTCTCTCACGCCCCAGTTGGGGAGTACAATGAGATGGCAATGGCAGGGCTGTTATGTGTGTGTACATGTTTGTCTGCGTGATGTCACACTACAGCAACTCTAAAGTAGCTCTCTCTTTTTTAATCCCTGTGCTCGCAGACCACACTGCTATTTTAAGATTCTATAAACCTTTTCAAAGAAGCTTCGAGGGGAAAGCTTGTCCATGTACTGAGTGTGTGTGTGTGTGTGTGTGTGTGTTTGGGAACAAAGAGTGAGTGTGTTTGGGAATGTCTGCATGTGTGTGTCTATTTTCCTGGCAGACCAGCTGATAACTCAACTCTTAGCAGTTTTACGGTACGCTTTTAAAATTGTATTATTCCGAGCCACACAGACGTGAATTTAAAGCCTTTAACAATATAGAGTGTTTATATGTCTGGAAAACAAAAGTCCCCTCTGATGGCATTGGTTTGAATTTAAACCTATTTGGGGATTTGCCCTGTTTAATAGATTAAAAAAAAAAAAAAGCAATTATACAGGTCACATAAATGTTAACATGTCAAGGAAAAAAGTCAAGTGGAATATTAACAAGCACTGCTGATTTCACGTTAATAAAACAGGCAGCCTCTCCAGATAATAAGCCGTACTCCGAATATGTTGCTTCCTCATTATTGCTTCTGCGATATAATATCTGCAGCCCTGAAGTGTCTGATCTCTTGTCTTTCTTCATACCGGAATCTATCACTGGCATAGAGGAGCTCCACTGTTTGCCAGTTCTACATGGATTTCCCTCTTTTAAACCTGAAAAGCACTAATAGAGAAGCCAGAGCTGGCCCAGTGTCTGTACCTGTTCTCCTAGGAGAGAAAGGTGTGAAAAGAGACACATTTTCACTTATTTAATGCACTGCTAAAAATCATCATGAGACAGCCAAGGTCACGACAGAAATATTCCTTCCTGACCTCACCTCAGAGAAGGCAAAAACCAGAGGGCTCCAACAAGTGTCAGACTGCGGTGTTCAATGATCTGCTAGCTCTCTGTTAACTGCTTAAAGTTAAAGTGAGTGAGCTGAACAAATGAAATATTCTGTCCTGACCTCACCTCCGAGAAGGCAAAAACCTCAGGTGTCAGACTGCACTGTTAACTGCTTCGTTAATGTGAGGGAGGTTGACAAGTGAAATATTCTTAAAGCAGCAGTCATTTAGGCCTCTTGTGGGAAAAGAACAAGCTGTAAATGCAACACTTAACATTTTGTCACCTAATAAAGTAGCAAATGTGTAAACAAACGTTTATCTGTTTGCGCAGCGGGTATAACTGAAGGACAGAACTGAAGGAGAACCAACAGACTTTCTAAATTGAAGAAAAGTTGTTGTTTTTTTTGTTAAAATATTGCAAAGAAATAAGAACAAAATCGTCTTTGGGCTGTTCATCAGAATGGAGATCAGTCCTACAAACGGCTGCCGTCATGGTATTCACACAGGCTGCATGTTGGCAGCGTGATGGCTGCATATCCCTGCTGTCAGCCCTGTCCTATTTTCTGTGCTTTTAAAATGTTATAAAGATTTATTCTTTACAGGAAAGAGTGAAGTGGCATTATGTGAAAAAGATAGAAGGCATATATTTAACATGATGAACTTACAGTGATTAATGACTGAATGTTTTTTCCTTTTTTTGTCATTTCCAGAGGGGCTTTTGGGTGTTTTTAAAACAAGTTTATTTACTTTATTAACAGCTACTTACGTTGCATGAAGGACAACAACTCTCCAAACAGAGCTAGAAATACATTTAGGGAATTCTGGGATAGAGCGAGATTGTACTAGAGGAAATATCACCTTGAACCTGTGTTTATTTAATTATTTAAACAATGTACTTATTGCCTACATTTTTTTGCTTCATTTTAGTACAAATTAAGTTTGCAGGGAACCAAGTTGCCTTGACTTAATCATTTAACAACTGTCCCTGAACAACTTAGAAAGGAACCTTCTGGTTCGCTGGTGGCCTTAAAGTGGGCAGCCCGGGTTCAAATTCAAACTGTGGCTTCTTTTCCGCATGTCAAACTCTCTCTCTGATTTAAAACTCTATGCATGTATCTGTTATAATGACATTAAAAACGTAACATTCTGTACTACAGGGGAGTTTTTCCACAGAAATGCCTGACATTGCTTTTACTTTGAAAATACCGCTGGAAAGTGTAACCATTCTTTAATTTCCGACTTGTATTCTATCCATACAGATATTCATGTTGCTCATACTTTGTCAGTCTATTACATTTTATTTTACAGTCTGTTTTGGCTCGCGGTTAAAATATGTATAATGACAAGATTATTCTTTAGCTTTTGGGTGCATGAGACATGCGAGACACAAGCACGAGACACGCTACGCAAGCTGGCAGTCTGAAAGCTCTGACTTGGTAACACACACCCTCGAGTAAAAATGGAGCCAACATGCAGCCAGTCAAAAATTTATGTAAGTCGATGTGTCGACCAGGTAGCGTTTTTTTCAGGGAGAAAAGCGCTGGCTGTGCGCCTGGGAGCTTTTGGATGAAGCGCTTGTGCACTGAGAGTAAAAGTGCTGCACGTGTGTCTTGTCTCTGACAACAGTCTGTTGACAATGGCCGCTATATGACTGACACTGCCCCGTTGCTTTTAACTGCATGTTTTATGTTTGATCGTTCTTTTCCTTCACTATGAGCGTCAAACGGATGATACTTGCCCTCCTACTGTGTCTGGATGATGAGCTCAATAACAATGACAGCCCCACTAACACGGCTGCAATCAGACATGGAGCTATGGACCCGACAGCTCTACGAGATGATAGGCTGGTTGAAAAGAGCGCCTGTGACGCCAACTGTGCCTTTCTGAAAAGTTGAAAGATTTTCTTCTCAAAGAGCTCTGAGTGGCCGCACAAAAGAGGCGGAGCGCTCGGGAAAAAGGCACTGGGAGCTGCGCTTTTTCTCCAGGCGGCTGCCTGCTTTTGCAAATGCTCTGTCCTCAATGGGAAGAATTCAAAAAAGAAGCTGGCACTTAGAAAAAAATGTAAAGTGGACACAGGCCCTAAGGGAGGATTGGGGCAGGAGGGGAGGCAGTGCGCTGATGGACAAATGAGATGAGAGAAAACAATGTCTGAAGGAACAAATTTGAACAAAATTGTTTATCCTTGGACAAAATAAACAAGTCTGATATTCAGAGAGAGAAAAAAAATATCGAAATGTCTCTTTTCAGCACAAAACAAAATCATTATCAGGGATTAAAACTAACTTTTTGGTCCATCTGCCAAATGCTGGTAAACCAAAAAATTTAAACATGACAACAAGACATCGATATGGGGTCATGAAAAAGTCAACACTACTTCACTGAATTTAAAGTAACAGTCATTTTGAGCATATTCTACAATACCAGTACAATACTAAGAGAGAGGAATCGGTGGATGGAGCTGAGCAGAGCAGGGCTGTTGACAATCTGAGAGTATGTTTAAAGCTAACATCATATAAGGGGCTATATTCAAAACATTCAGAGTTTAAGGCAGCACCTTCCAGATCTGTGCTCCTGAGGGGACAGCCTATATCGCTTTTGTCTTCAGTCAGCTCGGGAGCTCAGTTTTGTTTTTGAGGTCTGAGATCCGATGCTCTTATATTTTATTAAATGTTTCTTTCCCGTACTCCCGGTCTGTCAGTGGCTTTCCACTCCTTACGATTTCCTGAGATGCCACAAAACTTGCAGCAGTAGTGGAGTTTAATGGAGAATTAATCCTTCTCTAAAAAAGTACCTTTGCTCTGCTCTGTTTTCCGCAGCAGTGCAGTCACTCCCTTTTGTCTCAACCCCAGGCCGATCCTTTCACACAATGCAGTGCATGTCCCGAAAATGACTGAAAACATTACTTTTTTATTGTTTGCTAATTTCTGGCAACAGATTGTCTACCAGAAAGACCGGAAAGGAAAGGAGTCATTGCATGCAGGATATGGCGCACATGTACGTTGAAGAAATGGTAAAAAAATAATAATCACAGTAATCGTTAAGGTAAACTGATTAAACAATATGATTTTGTAAAGTGCTTTGTATTTATTAACCCTTCATAACAGTGTAACAATTCACATTTTTCTGTATAAACATGGAGGGAGGGAGACTTCAGGAAGTCTTCTGCTAAAGGACCCTCAAATCTGTTTATAGAAGAGACAAAAGATAAAACAGACTAAGACAAAAACAAAGATAATACCAACTAAAATTACTCACAAACAAAGCTCAATATCGTATCCTTATCAGTGATGACATATGAATCACATTCAACTACTACAAAAAAGATATGACTGACAAACTTTTACGTACCAGCAGCCCAAATTCAGCAACAGACAACAACAATCTTCAGCCTTTATTATGGCACAGAGATCGACTTTGTTACCGTATATACAGCATAACTAAGAGCTGGTCCATACCTGGGCCAGCCCATACAGTAGATAGATAAATAGATAGATACTTAATTCACCCCCTTGGGGAAATTCAGGTATAGCTCACACAAGTTAAAACATTGAACAAATAGTAAAAAAAAAAAAAAAAAAAAACGAAAAAAAAAAAGCAGGACTACGAACAGGGAGTCAAAAAAACATGTTATTGGTTGTATTCCTCCACTGCTATAGCACTAAACATCACCCTGGGCTGTTTTAAGCTGTTTAAACAAATGAGCTGTGCTGTTGCTTCCTGGATTGGACAGTCTCTTGGGTCCTGTTCCACACTAATAAATGTGTCCTGCCCTCCTTCCTCAAACCGGCACTAGTTTGTGCCCTACAGCTGTCTCCTACATTTTTATTTCCATGGAAAATCATGCTGCTTCAAGCTCTTTCTTACTTAATAGAGACGGATTCCTACATGAAATCTACAACCTGCCTCTTGTCATTATCCCCAGGAGCCTCCTTAAGGTGTTTCATGATTATGTCGGCCAAAGTGTCTTCTCCACTGTAAATAGCTCTACGTCCACTGGGGTTGTTAGGTCCCAATTCATAAATGCACCAGTCCTGTCTCTTGTAAAAATGATTTATTTTTCAGCAGTTTCAAACCCAAAGTGTTTATAAATGTGTCTATAGTGTTATGAATTGAACGTTGTCAGGTTTTCAGGTTAATTTGAGACATGCCTTTCCTAACTGTTGGTTCTGACTGCTGTTCATGTCCTCTTAGACTCCAGGGCTGCCTCCAATATGGTAAATCATGCCATTATAATTGAGTGTCTCGAGCACAGGGCCGGTGTAAGCAGCACTGCCCTGACTCATATGTCATAACCGATGAACAGAACCATTTAGGCAATTTTTCATCTGCTTGTCTAAGATCTCTCATGGGGTCCCTCAGGGTTCAATTCCCAATAAATTCCTTTCTGCATTGTTTTTCTGCACCATTGAGTCAAGATTACAGAGACCTACATTTGTATTCATTGTTATGAACAGTGTTGGGCCTGCTAAAGCCCACCAATTGACACAACTTACAGAAATCTATCTGCACCACAATACATTTTTACTGACCCCAAACCCTTGTCCATATGATGAAGAGCAAACCTCAAGGTATTTCAGCCCAGTTAATATATTTAAATGATGTATCTTAATATATCATTGACCATTACAAATATGAATCCAGGCCTTAAAGCTAATAATCTACATTTTCTGATTTTCCCCCCCAAGTGTCAGGAAAGAAATGAAATGATGTTTGAACTGGAACAAAGGGGATTTAATTATTATGGATCATTCTGTGGAAGTCTTTTATTAAATCAGCCAAAGTAAAACCTGGATAATACACCACCCCTGCATAGTCAATTTAACCGCTGAGTTAGAGAATAATGTCCCTTTAAGTTAATTAAAGTCAAACTTTAGTAATCCCAGGGGGGAAATTTGTCCTCTGCATTTGACCCATCCTGACTTTTTAGGAGTGAGCAGCCAACTACAACTGCTCAAAGCAGAATCCTTCTGCTCGGAGCTATCTATGGAAAACCCATGCCGACTATTTGTATGAATATGCTAATTTCTAATTTAATGGTTAACTTATTTATGTTTAACAAAAGCTTTTACGTGCTGAAAGTTGTTTTAGATTAGTAATGATCTCAGATCTATACTTATACAGTTGTATCTATAAAGATACCCTCAGGACATGGTTTATGACATGCATACAAATATTCCTGGCTGCCTTCTTTCCTTGGCGCCTTCATTTGGAGGTTTTCCAGGCACATCCAACTGGTAGCAGACCCTGGGGTAGACCCAGAACATCTTGGAAAGATTATAAATCTCATCTGGCCTGGGAACACCTCAGGGTCCCCCAGGAGGAACTGGAAAATGTTGCTGGTGAGTGGGGTGTCTTGCTGAGCCTGATGCTTGCACTACATAGACCCAGATACGCAGATGAAAATGTATGAATGGATCGATGGATATAAATGATTTTATTGTAACTCCACTCTGAGATAAGCTTCCCACAAAAGATGTAGTATATTTCTCTTTCTCCCTCATTTCTCTGGCACATAATTTTCACTTTTATGACTTAAAGGCTGGACACACGATGCCCTCTATTCCACTGAGAAGTCAACTTTCAGTTGAGCAACATCATTTCTTTCCTCTAAGAGTAATCATGTCACATTGTCCTGCTCAAACAAACCTGTCAAAGCTAGATTGAAGCTGAAACAGGAGAATAATACAGCAGCCTTTTGATGTCAAACAATACATCCATTACTTTTTTTTTTTTACCAGTGAGGGTAAATGAGCCAAGTGAAGTGAAAATAAATATACAACACATTATTTAGTAGAGGTACATGAATGACACTTTACTGATACTGTATTTTTAAGGGTCATGGGGCATCTGCAGCACACCATGCAGCCAATATCCAGTTTTTAGGCCACTGCATCAACCCCCCACCATTCCATGTCCTGAATGCTGCTAGCAAAGTAAATTACTGCCAGGCGTCAAATACATCCAAATAGGTAGCCCACATTTCCATGTTGGCTTGTCTTCATCTTTGATTGGCTCCGCCATAGCACAAATGTGGTGTAAGGTCTGCCATTGCAAGACTAACATGCTGGTATTTGTTGTTTTGCTTTTTGTATTTCTGCATGTCTTTCCCCTCCTTTAGACTTTGGTTTTTCTACATCTAGAGGCCTTGAATCATGTCACATGGGGCCCTTTGATTCTTAACTGAAGTAGGTTGCACCTTTGTTGTTGTTAGGCATAGAATATTGAAGTGTTCTGTTATAGTATGGGATGCCCATTTCTGTAGTATTTTACTCTGTTTGATTTGCAGATTTGAAATTATATGAGCATTTGTTCTGGAGTATTTCTTCTCGGCACAATCACAAAAATAGCTCTGATGATTTCATGCCACTGACAAGGTCTATTAAGAAAGAATTTGAGATCCTTTTTAGTGTCAGTGTATGGATAATCTTTTATTTCTAATACTTAGTTGTGCATAATTATGATAAAGATATCCTAGATAACAGAGCCCATGATGACAGTGATGATGATGGGGATGCTGATGATGCATATGATGATGTGTAGTGTAATACTATGCAGACCAGAGAGCCATTTTCCACTGATGCAGGGAAACAGGATAGGATTGTCATCAAAAATACACAGAGATAGTTTAACGTAATTATATTTATATTTTGTTATGATCCGATGCAATATTCATATTCTATAGAAAGGTTCTAATGAACAGTAAACACAGGTACAGAAAAACAACATCTTCATTAATTATGTAAACATCTGCTGTGTCATTAAAGTTGCTCTTCCCTGAAAAACAAAGCTGTTCACAGCAGTGTTTGTGTGCATGATCTGATTTGCATCCAAAACGTTACTAATCATGTAGAATTTAATTCCAGTGTTTTTTTTTGTTTTAATATATTCTTTGTGTTTTGGTTTGCTTTTGTGTTAACGTGCTCTGTATCCCAGAAAACAGCATTACTCACAGCATCAGTGTTGGGAAAATACATTTCCCAAGTAGGCTGTTAGACATTTTAGTTGGGTGTTCATGGAATTTAAAATCAGGACAAAAAACTAGAACCAAATGTGTAATAATGAAGAAGCAAAAGCTGTTTCATACTTTCTTTTTCATTTATCTATTTCTTCTTTAGGCCTCATTTTAGAGTGAACAGTGGCTCACATCCACACTGGTACAGTTTTACTGCAAAGCTAAATGACTTTCATATCTTAATCATATGGGACAAGACCAAGCTTCCAAGTGAATCAGAACATAAAGAAAAATGTACAAACTGCACACAAAAAGGAACAAGGCCATGAATAGAATCAAGGAATCATTTTTTGAACACTGTCCACTCAGTGACCATGACACACCCAACAAGCCAAATGTGAGACTTCAGCTCGCCAATTACTTTATGAATTAAGCAATTTCATGATGGTTTGTCAAAGTTTTCAAAGTTAGGTCTGTCAGGCCCGGTCAGTTTTGGAACTTATTCAACCTAGCGGGACTTTAAACTGTTATTAGGTGTACAAAGTTTAATGAAGAAATTGATTTAACTTTGCAAACTGAATTGTCATGTTTATGGATTAATTTGAAAGTCCTGTGGCCTCATTTATCAACAGTGCGTAGAAAGTGTTCTAAATTCTGTCTTACGAATTAAATTTAGAATGTTTCTAAGTACAAAAAAATCTGTATTTATCAAACATGCGGACGGCGATCGTACGCACATCGGTAGGTAATCAGTGTTGATAAATCCCACATGTTCTTATCCAGCAGGTTCGTGCATGTTCGGGGACATTTGCATTCAGAAACGCCTCCACTAAACCATTTACGGTAACAACACACCTCTTTAAAAACCACGTGAACATATTTACCTCGGCGAGAGCTATAAGAAGCTTTATAACAGAAATGGAAGTGGATGAGGTTGAGGTTAAGAAAAGGTTAAGAAATGGTAATAAATAAATGAATAGATAAATAAATAAAATAAGGTTAGTAACTCTCGCGCTAAGTGACCCAATTAAATTATTAGTCTTTTCACTTAGTCGAAGTTACTAACAAAAGAACAAATGATGCATGAGAGAAGGTGACCGGTCAGAGGAGAAAAGACGAAGATGAAGTTTGAGATTAAGCTCAGTGCTCTCTCTCTCTCTGGGGAAAAAAAATCAAACAGTGACGCTCTCACAAGAGGACAGGCTGGACCAAACAGATCAGTGCGCTCTTTTGAAGATTTAAGATTAAAATTGTACTTTTATTGATCCCTGCAAGGGGAAATTTCTGTTTTTACACTCTGTAAGTCATGCAACACACACATAGGCTGAAATATACACATGCACAAACAAGATCCTATGGACATGCACTAATGGAGAGATGGAGCTGCCCACAGCAGGTGCTGCTGAGCTGATGGTGGAGGGGTTCAGTGCCTTGCTCAAGGGCACCTCGGCAATGCTCAGGAAGTGATCTGGCACCTCTCCAGCTACCAGACCAACTTCGAGATTTGGTCCGCACCGGGACTTGACCCTCTGGTTCCCAGCCCAAGTCCCTACAGATTGAGCTACTGCCGCCCCTACTGCTGAGCGCACGGTTCGCCAATCATCTAATAATGCAAAACGAGCCATAATGTAATTTCAACATTTCAAACGCCTGTCACGTCGGTCTTTTTAATGTTTTGGAACAAATTAAGGCAACACGTCTGTTTCAAACTAGACAAAATCACTTATTTGGGGTTTTTAATTAAAGAAAACTCGGAACATGCATCTAAGTTGAGATTGATTCTGGCGTGCTGTGACACTCGTAGTTCTTTCAATGTTCTACCACTAGATTCTGTACGTAAGCATGCTCAGAGCTGTGCTTATATTTACACACATTTCTAAGTAAAAGTACAAGTTGATAAATCCCACTCTTTGCGTAAGAATGTTCTTACGCACGCATTACACACAGAACTGTGCTTATGCACTGTTGATAAATGAACCCCCTGGTATTTAACTTCAAATTAATCTTATAGTCTAGATTAAATGTATTATTCTAAGTATGGCAATAAAACCTCTCTGCCATTTCATTCAGACACACAAGGTATCCATTGTGTTTATTTTCTTAATGTCTAACATTTGGTTTAAAAGAGGTGGTTTGAATGGTTATATTTCAGACAAAAAAAACAATATGGTTACAATATAGGAGAAATACTCATGGGATTGTTTGATAACTATAGGTCTATCTGGACATTCACTTTGGTTTCCCCAAAACTCTTACTGAGGTAACTAAGGTGAAGGTGCTTGAAGAATCCTCAGTCCTTGATAGCCACCCAGACCTGCTCTATCTCAGCTCTACAAAGTACTTTGAATTGCCTTATTGCTGAAACATGCTATATAAATAAACTTACCACAGTTTCTCTGGGCCCCTCATATCAACCTTGATCAGGGACATGCAGAGAATTTGAAAAGGACAGAAAGGGCATGTTTCCATATAAAACAAATTAATGCCTTGAATTACTTTTGTGACATTGTCAAAGGAAAGGTGCTCTATCAATAAACTTATTATTAATAGTCATGTTCCAGGAACATTAAAATAACCCATAAATATTTAAAACAAACTCATGACTGAGGCTAGCTCAAAGCTCTACCATTTTTCATTCTATATGACATGCTATAGTGCAACACTGACATCCAACAGAGAGCTAATTATTTGATCTAGATTACTACTTATCACAAAGATATTAAACATCGTGGACATTTTCAGGACTGAGAGCGGAAATCATTTTTTGATGATAAAACCCCTAGATTAATGATGTTTTGACCTTATTTACGTTCAAATATATATTTGAATCCCTGAAAATCTGGGATGTGTACCTCACATATGATGCACACCAGCAGCTATCATAAAAAATTGAAGGATAAGAGTCGGTATGAAAGTTAAATGCACCTATTTTACCATTAATTTATTGTAATAGATCTACTACAACATTTTTTCCCACGATCACAATCACAATTTTCCAATAGCCATCAGTTGAATCAGTCCTGTCTGCACTGTTTCCTCATCTATTGATCCCCCTCATCCCCCTGTTCATCATTTGTAGCTATCTGTCCGTCTGAATGGAGCTCATAAAAGCATGCCATGTGAAGCCTTGATTATGGCATGCTAATTAAACAATAGTACCTACAATCAGGAAGACAAATGTACTCTTGTTAACTCAACATTTCAACACTCAATGCTCCTTCTGTAACACAGACAGAGTGCCTTTGCATGCGTGTTGGAGGGCATGTGCACTTGCAGTTGTAGAAGGAAAGAGATAGAGGAGCAGGCATCACACACGCCTGGATCTCACAACCTGATACTCATAGTTAAATAAACTATCTGTTCTTTGAGCTAGGCTGTACACAACCATGACAAAGTTATTTTCAAAAAGGCACTTTCTCTGTAGAGGGCAAAAGGGAAGGTGCTCAAGCCCCTTTTTTTGTCCATGCGTGCACGTTCCTGCACTTGATGTGTTTAAAGTAGACATAGTTGAAAGGCCGATGTCACAGCCGGAACAAAGGGTCAGAATTTGTCCGTTTGGGAATAAGTGTGTGCTGGTGTTGTTTATCAGCAGAGACTGTCCACAGAGGGATCAAGGTATCGACTACCTTATAAATCCCTGAAACAAAGTAAGGTGGCGGGCAAAAAGTTTTGTAACTTTTAATACCTCTGCACATCTGATACACTCAGTGTAATTGGTATGTGAACAAAGGGATGCATTCTCAAGAGCAAACACTCGCCATAGATACACACCTTTACTTGCTAACTTTTCAATTGCTAATAAGCCAATTGCTGCAACAGGCATACAAGCCAATCAATCATAGTTAGGGAAGTGTTTGACAAAGTTGCAAGACTTGAGGGACCAGAAGCTATCACTGTTTCACTGTTGCTCATCAATCATCTCTTAAGTGCAAACAAGAAGGAGGGGGATTTTTGAGATGCTGTGTTCTAAACTATGGTTGCAGATGAAATGATAAATTACATCAAATTTCTTATGCCCACATGATCTGAAATTATTAAGCAGGTAAATTACGTTTTTGATTCTAGCTTTTTTATTTAACAATTTTAAAGTTTAAATATTCATTAGGCATACTCTGCTGTAACCTACAGTATATAAGTAATAATGAAACAATGTTTTGACCCCTTCTGTCCCTTCTATTCCTCATAAAATGCTAATCAGTCCACTCTGTGTTTGCTCATTGCATACATAACAAGAATTCATAATACTGACATGATAGTTGCATGGATTAGCTGTTGTGCCACTCTCCACAATAGACGAGTTGAGTTATAAACGGTGATTACGCTTGCAAACATCTATAGCGCTATTTCTCACCCTATCGATATGTGCTAAGAGAAAAGGCACATGCCTAGAGGCATCCACCGCCCATGTGCTTCACATGTTCTACTGGGATGATGTAGAGAGGAGAAGAGTTGAGGGAAAGAGGAAGTCAAAGGGAAATGTACAAAGAAAAGGTGTAGAAAAGAGGGATTTGAGTAAAGCTGGTGTCAGACGCATACCATGTTGGTGTCAGTTCCACTCCTCTTCCTCCATGTTAAGAAGTGTATTCCTCCCTCCGTGCAAAAACACAGCTGGCCCTTTGAGAGCGATAGAGGTAGAGTGAAGTGAAGAGTTAAGAATAATAGTAATAATAGAGAGGTGAGTGCAGGTACAAGATGAGATTGAAAAGGAGAAGCAGTGTGATGGATCTGTTAACATAACACTACACGCAGCAGGGATGTCCAATTATATGCCACAGAGAACCCAGTTCTGTCTGTGCAGCACTTTCATCCAACCAAACAACAGAGCTCTTTCTCAATATTTGTTCTTGTACCCCCTATGACATTTTATTTAGTCTGTAGATTATAGTGGATAGAGAGTTGAAATGTCAAGTCTCTGATCATGGACAATATCGAGCTAAAGCCCATCTCAAAATGCAGCAGGGAAGTATCACTGTACCAGTCAGGAGAAGCTCAATTTAAGAATCACTTTTTGTTAATTTGTTTGGCATTGTGGGACTTAATAGTTGAGCCAGAGCAGCTGATTTTTTCAAACTGAGAGACATTAGTGAAATGATCAAATTTAAGTGGAATAAAAACCTGTATCAGCTTGGTATGTTTTAGCTCATTACTCTCGTCATCAGCAAATCTTTCTTTCATTGCAAGTGATTTGACATCACTTACAACTACATTACACTTAGAGAGCTGTATGTATCCAAGGGGCTGCTGGGAAACTTTGAGACACTCTCTCTTCAGTGTGTGTGTGTGTGAATAAGATTAGACTTTTGTGAATTGTGTTGGTGGAATTTTACATTTTATTACAAATGACCCCTATGCAGAAGTGATAAATGAGGCGAAGTCAGGCTGACAGCCTGAAGAAGCAACAGGAAGCCTGGATATCGGACAGAGGCCCAACAGGTAACCCTGAGTATCTTCTGGGTGGCTGTATGGGTTGTTACATTGGATAACCCATAATCCCTGTCTTTTGTTCCTTTCATACCAGTGTGAAAGCTTTCTTTTCTTACCTGATATTATGTCTGAAAGTTCAGGACAGATCAAAGATTTGCTGTGTCCCCATGCCCTCTTGACTTTTATGGTAATGGAAGTGAATTGCAGCTGTGGTGTGGAAAAACTCCAGCTCGGGGACCTTATCGTGTCTTCCCTGCAAATCCGCAGATGGTGCTGTCCTTCTGGCTTCATCAGCCTGTGACCTCTGTTGCGCAGTTGAGCTTTTTTACTGCCGAGTGCGTGGCGGCTGGGGAAAGGGTTACCACCTTCAAATCTGAGGGTCGTGTATCTTTCACGAGGTGGCTCGCTATATTCTGATGAGAGGGGAGCAGCTGTATCAAGTGGAAGGAGCGGAATAGCTCGGGGTCGCAGTCGTGTATGAGTGTAAGAGGGGGCAGGCGCTTGACTTTGCTGCTGGTTGTTGCGGCAATGTCAGAGCTGGAGTGTAGTGGTAAAGGAGATAAGCTGCTAGTAAGTGCAGTAATTTACTGCTACAAGCCATCACCTGTTTCAATAAGCTGCAGGTTGTGGCATAAAGTATTAAATTCTGCACACATGCCTTAGAAAAGCACATTTCTGAGTCCTTACTGCAATTTCAATTTATGCCATTTTCTGCATGTCATCGAATTCTCTTTACTTGACTTTCCTCTCTACATCTTTCACTGTCAAATAAAAAGAGACAAATAAGCTCTGAAAAAAAAGGACTTTTTCTGGCCATGTGAGATAAGCCCACACGGGTTTTCGTGTCCTGCAACGATGCATCCTTCAAAGGTGTCACCTTGGAAGAGACTCTGAGTAATAAAACTACGTGACTTTATGTTTCCAACTGGCCTGAAAAAAAACCCCTTTACATTAGCTGGGGACAGCTGGAGGAAGTGACTTGGTAAAAGTCTCTCTTAGCTGTCATATTAGCTTAAATTTAACAACAACCCTGAATAGTAAAAAGCAGCTAAAGAAAATGGCGAGGGGATGATATCATTTTGTGAAATGGCAGTGGCTTTAGTATTTCAGTGTGAACAATACAAACAGAAGAGCTGGAACAGTCGATAGTTGATTGACAGGAAATCTCTAATTGACAATAAGATGATCGGTTCTCTCACAGGTATACATTGAAATGATCAAGATAAAAGTCAAAACTGCCTATTGTTTAAGCTTCTCAAATGTGAAGCTTTGTTGCTTTTCTCTTTTTGGTATCATTAATTAAATATCTGCTGGTTTTAAACAGTCAGACAACACACAGGATGATGTCCATGCTCTAGAATTTTGCATTATTTATTGTTTTCGATGTTTCGTATAGACAATGTGCATGTGTAACTGGATGAATAATGGATACATTCATCAATAAGAGAATAATAGCTAGTTACAGTCCTAATCCCAAATGGTCTTGTTATCTGAAATAAATATAAAGCTGTTAACATTGTCTACCTCGTATGGTGTTTGAATAAATAATACATCCCCCTTACTTAAGAGTTCATCAGCATTTATCTGTATATAACCTCTAGTTTACACAGTAAATATGCTCCTGGAGTGGCATTTAAAGGAAGTTAAAGAAGAAAAAAAAAATATGTGAATGCAGAAGATACAAGCGAAAAGGCTAACAGGCGGAGTGAGGGTGGGTGTCTGGTTTCATTTCTCTTCTCTCTTCCAGGTAAAGTGGAGTTAGCATGCATCAGATTTTTCATTAGTTTTTTATTTATTCCAGTCAATAGTTCACATCAGCAACCTTTGAGTCAGTCCCATTTCTCCGACCTCCATACCGAGCTCTGACTCACTCCATAATATGGTATTTCAATATCCAAATGACAGGAGAGGGTTACAGAAAATGACTCTACATTTTATGTAGAATCTACATCACCACAGCTTAGATAACATGACAGATGCTTTCTGTAATAACTGTGTGCCGTTAATCCCTCATGACAGAAAATATAATAATATCACACTTCAAATATGTCCCTTTCCTTTGATATTATGTTAAATAACAGTATATGAAATGAATCTCAGCCTTCCTCGCTGTGCGTGTGTGTGTGTACGTGTGTGTACGTGTGATATTTTCATTTTTTTAGTGCCTCGGCTTTGGACGTGCTTCTGATGCTCCCTCCTCCTTTTGAACCACTACCCTTGAACTATTGAAAAAACATTTTTTGCACAGCTTCAGTAAGAAAGTCTTAACAGCCAAGTAGTTATGAGTTGAAGAGACAGGAACAGAGTGGTGTTAGGATAGATGGAGTAAAGGAGAGACGGGTTTTGTTGTGTTTCTAAGGTGATGCCCACTTCGGCAAGTCAAACTCCCTTCACTGCTCTGTTCTGCTCCGCTCCACTCTGCGTGGGTTGTTGCTGTATAAATAACACTCTCAGAGCAGATCAGAGAGAGGAAGAGAAAGAGAGAGGATGAAGGAGGCAATAAACAGCAGAGGAAGTGATGGTGAGGGGAGGAGTGGGGGACGTATTGGGGAAGCAAAGCGGGAGAGAAGGATAAAGAGAAGGATGGAGAGACACAGTTGATCAGTGATATTAGACGTTCAAGAGGAAGAGAAAGCAGAGAGAAAGGAACTGTGGAGAGAGAGGAAATTGAGAGGGCTTGAAGAATAATTGAACCATATATGGTAGCTGTTAAGTACGAGGCGATTTAAGAGGATGAGAGAGGGAAAAAAAAGAGTAAGTGTGAGAGAGAAATGTGAAGATGCACAGTACAAACCCTTCAGAGAGAGAAAGAGATAGAGAGAGTGAGGTAGTGTGTGTGTGTGTGTGTGTGTGTGTGTGTGTGTGTGTGTGTGTGTGTGTGTGTGTGTGTGTGTGTGTGTGTGTGTGTGTGTTGTGTGTTTGTGTGGTGTCATGAGATGGCCTGTCTTGGGCGGTTCTTGTATGACACCATCAGCATTAGTCATGGGGAAGATGATGAACAGTGATAAGATACTGCAGCAGCTCATCACTGCCAAACCGCAGATCTCACATCATTTTGCTTACCTGTACTTCAGCTAATTCTTGAAGACCCTTTTTTATTGATTTAACGTAGTTAAGTGGACATAAAGTGTAACATTGAGACACATAATTTCCCCTACAACCCCACATATATAAATTCTTTAAAATAGTGCCCTTACAAAACTCTTTTTTGAAAGGCTCTAAATCAATACTTGGTAATGATGAAAGCTGTTTAGTGGTTAATAGAAGACAATAGGGCAGGACATGCAAACAATAGTGGGAGTATGATGATGTTTTATTAAAACATAGCTTAAATTTTATGAGATGTGACAAATAAAAAAAATGAAAAAGTGCATATTAGCTTTACTTACTTTTTCATGTCTCTCTAGGGTTCTTCAGGTTTGACACATGTCCCTCTTAAATCCAAACCAAACCTAAAAAGGATTCATAATTTGTATCACTAGATGGGTACCAATTAATCTGAGTGTAAAAGATATCTAGCTTTTGCGTCATCTGACTGCATCAAAATGGCATCAAAGCATGGCCATTATACGCAGTCCTCCATTCAATGTGGGTAAAATGCACACATGCTGAGTGAGAAAGCATTGAAGTGTTGTCTATCTAATCTGTAATGTTTTTATTACAACATGCATGAAAACTGTAAGATTTAGGGATTAAAGCACACATTTTCAGACAGTATCTGAGAGAAATGCATCATGTTTTCATATGAAAACGAGATATACTGGTAGTCGAGAGATTGAAAGAAAGGTCAAGCCCTGCTCCTTTCTCACCTCTACCAGCTGATACTGATGGAAGTGGATGTGAGTGTCATATTGCTGTTTTTTTTAAAAGAAAAAAAAAAGGTCTGACACAAAAACTCAATTCTGATATCAGAATAGTGAGGGCTAGTTGACATTTTTTGTCCATTCAACAAGATGTTCTGTTGGACTATACTTTCAACTCAGTCTTCTAGTTTAGAAAGTTCAAGAAACTTCTAGGAAATGCAATTCAAAATGACATTTTGTGGGCAGAAAGCCACTTCCATCCCTAACAGTAAAAAGCTTTCATGATGTCAATGACCTACTGAATGACATTATATGAAGAGACAGATCATTGCGTTCTCTTTAGAAGAAATATACATCTTGTTGATAACAAAGCCTTCAGCGGTATCTCCAAAAAATAAAGTCAACATTTTCATGGTTACATTTCATTTCTTTATTAGACTCCATTTGTTCAGCAAGGCTTCAGTGCACATTCACAGAGATTTTGTTAGTAATGATCCAAAATCGATGAAAGCTCAAATTCACACAAAATGAAGGCACTTTCATGCGATATATAACAATTTAAGAAGGCATATAATCAGATTATTTTGAATTGTTCATGCAATTCTCATCTCACTCATGATAATATTATATGTGACTATGTCTTCATATTTTTCTGGAAGTGCGGAAAAAAAAGTGTTGTCAAAAAGCGGTCCATATTCACCTTAGAAATGATATTTCAAACACACACATTCACAACAACTTAGTGCCATTACTACAATGTCTAACTTCTCCCAAACACACTCAAAAAATCTAGAGGAAATAATTAAGCATTTGAAATCTAGCACCTGTTGTCTCGATCCTGTCCCCACCAAACTCTTCAAAACTGTCTCACATTGCCTCATCGATAACATTGTAAACATTATAAATACCTCTCTACAGACCGGCATTTTTCCTTCTTCTCTTAAGAATGCCGTTATTACTTCCCTGCTGAAGAAAAGCAACTTAGATCCTTCAACACTCAGTAACTAAAGACCAATTTCAAACCTCCAATTCATTAGTAAAATACTTGAAAAAGTTGTTTACATTCAACTGGACAAATACCTTTCAGATCACAATATATACGACGGATACCAGTCTGGTTTCAGAAAACATCACAGTACTGAAACTGTACACAGCACTTGTAATGAACGACCTTAGAATCAACAGTGACCATCAGAGAACATCAATTATAGTGCTACTTGATCTCACAGCTGCATGTCATCAAATTCTCTTTACTTGACTTTTGATCTCACAGCTGTCTTTGGATCATAAAATCTTGACAGAAAGGCTTCATGATTCTATTGGCCTATCAGGCCCTGTGCTTGAGTGGTTCATTTCATATTATAAGACAGGACATTTTACATTTCTATTGGCAACTGTAAATCTAAAGAAACCAAAATTAACTCTGGGGTCCCACAAGGGTCAGTCCTTGGGCCATTACTTTTTAATCTATACATGCTTCCGCTCGGTACAATCATCCAGAAACACAACATATCTTACCACTCATACGCTGACGACACACAGCTGTACATCTCTCTCTCATCTGAAGATCTCAGTCTTATAAACAAACTAACAGACTGCATAAAAGATATCAACTCCTGGATGTCCAGCAACTTTCTCAAACTAAACACAGACAAGACAGAAATACTCACCATTGGTCCTAAAAATCAGAGACAGCACATCCATCTTCACCTCAAATCCATGTCCATGAAATACAGTGAGCAGGCCAGAAATCTTGGCATTATTTTGGATTCTGACCATAGCTTTGACAATCATATCTCCAACCTTACCAGAACAGCATTTTACCATTCAAAGAACATATCAAAACTCTGATCCTTCATTTCCCAAACTGACGCCGAGAAATTAGTCCATGCTTTCACCTCAACTAGGTTAAATTACTGCAACGCTTTATATGCCGGATTATCCAAACAATCTGTAGCAAAACTTCAATTTATTCAAAACTCAGCAGCCAGAGTCCTGACCCGTACGAGAAAATTTTATCATATCACTCCAGTCCTCAAAACTCTCCATTGGCTCCCCGTACAAAACAGAATCACCTTCAAAATCCTACTCTTAGTCCATAAAGCACTCAATGGTTCAGCTCCTCATTACATTTCTGGCCTGCTCACAGACTACAACCCAACCCGGACCATCAGGTCATCAGGTGAAGGTCTCTTACAATCAGATCAAAGTCCGGAGAGGGGGCCTTTAGTTACTGTGGTCCTTTTCTATGGAACAAACTCCCTGCTGACCTGAGGTCCATTACTACTGTTTCTACTTATACAACAAAACTCAAAACCAATCTGTTCTCGAAAGCATATGAATAGTTTGTGTGTGTGTGTGTGTGTGTGTGTGTGTGTGTGTGTGTGCGTATGTATGATTACTTTTGTGGTAACTGATGTTTGCTTTGTCGTTTGTATGAATTATTAATGACTGTGGAAACACTTTCTTTCTTTTGTATGCTGTGTTTTGATTTTGATGTAAAGCACATTGAGCTTATCTGTCATGAAATGTGCTATATAAATAAAATTGCTATTGCTTTATATTTCTATGTATTGGCAGTTTTTTTCTATTTTTCACCATTTTTTAAGCAAAATCTTAAAAAATAATTTTCCCTTCCTCTCTAGAAACTCCAGTCACTGCATTCAAGGTCTGTATCTACTATACTGATTAAAGCCCTTAAATTTGATTCCATGTTGCAAAACATGATAACACCATTATATGTAGTTATCTTGAAGAAGTTCTCCTGTACATTTACATTCAACAACCATCTTTGCAATTACCAATATGTTTATGTGCCTTTGTCCTGCTCAGCATTAAACATAAATGCATTAAATGTCAGCTCGTTTCTTGCATATGCTCATTCATACATATTCTCTATACATCTAAATGATAACAATATGGGCCTGTTGAATGTGAAAAGGGAAAAAAAAAATTCTGACCTTTCCCATTCCGATAGGGTGAATGTTAACTTATTCAGTTGTGGACATTTGAGACTTGGGAACTAATTACTGGTGTGTATGGATGGACTTCTAATTAGAAAATTGTGAAACTCTTTTTTTGTCTTTATAAAGTAGTTTGGAGGAAAATTCATCATAACTATGTTGGCAAGTAACTTTGGGAACAAAATAAAACATTATTAATTACACTGTGTGTGTGTGTGTGCTGTGTGTGAATGTATGGGGAAAATGTGCAATATGGTGGAAGAAAAACTGGCTACCTCACTGCAGCAGTTTAATGATGGCCAGAGGTGTTGCTAGGCTAGCTCATGGTGATGCATCCAAGAACATTGTTCTCCAGACCAGTACTAATCATCTGTTATTGGTGCGAGGCTAGTTAGCAGAAGATTTGGATCAGAGTATTCTGAGAGAGGCCTACAACACTATAGCCAGTTAATAATGGCCGTCGGGGCTACAAGCCTGACACATCCTAAATGATTGCATTACAGATCAGCTCACTGCGGATGCTTTCATCACATGTCGGACGATCTTCGTGTAGATAATGTTCACATTTTATTAGTTTTACTGCAAGATTTTCTGAAATTGTTTTCATCAAAATATTCTATTGTTTAACCGTGTTTATCATCTAGACATGGTCATTGATACACAATGTATATCTCCAAGATTTTAATAAGTGTATTTATCAGCTTTGTTCAAATGTTCAGCCACATTTCACGGTCTTACAGCAGTGGCTGTTTTTTTTTCCTCAGTATTGAAAATGAGTAAAAATGAGAAAAAGGATGGAACAGCCGTCTGAAATGTCATCTGATAAGAGCAATCCAGTTCCAAGTGACACCACTATAATCTCAATAATGGGTTTACTGTGTGGCAGCCGGCAGATTGTCATTCCTCATGTACTGTGGGCAGCGAGGTTTTGGACTCAAGCAAACACCGCCTCTGGTAGAGGTCTTTTGTGAAGTGTTGAATTTTATCAGTCGTCTATTAAAAGTTGTCCTTTGACAGAGCACAAATTATCAGAACAATTTTACACCAAGCCTGTGAGCATGAATTCTTTATCTTCTATAAATGATCCGTGAAATAACACACCCTGTAAAACCAATCCAGTTTAAATAGTGTTATTGATCGAACAGCTTGGCTCATTTCTCCTGCAGAGGCCAGTTCGGTGGTAGTACATGTAAATAATTGCACTATCCTGCACCCGTACTGCCAGATTGGCACTAGGTAAGGCTAATGCAGGTGCCAAGTGGAGTGTTAAGTGCTAACCATGTGATGCAGGCCTATGGCTCCTGTTGCTGTAATGAGAGCGGCTCGTTCACAGTCTCGCCTGGCTGCTGCTAATTGCCTTAATTGAGAGAGTGACCTACATCTGAGAAAGGCTTCGGTGGATCAGCTGAACAGCTGGCAAACCTGCAGAAGGCAGGGGAGGGAGGAAAGGGGGAAGGACTAAGAAAAAAGGGTGAAATGGAACGAATGAGAGAAAAATTAGGAGAGACAGAAATGGATGCAGTTTAAAAGACAAATATGGCTTGTCAGGCAAAACAGATTGTTGGAATAAAACTTTTAAAAGCATGACCACTCCTCGCACAGTATAAACTTCTTGTGTTATTTAAAGTTTTCTACGCACAAGCTTGTCTGGATACCAACATCGCAATTTTTTTGGACCCAATTAAGCATCAAATGTGCCATCAAAGCCAAAATGTAACCAGTGGAATGAAACTGAGGCAGTGGAAAACTCACGTCAAATAGATAAAAAAAGAGCAAGAAAAGGGACTTGAGGAGAGGGCTGGCGGTGACATCATGCTTTTAGAGCAGAGGCCGGCCCTCAGGCCAACACTGAATACACTCTTAACAGTCTTGTGTACTTCCCTTAGACTGAATAATTCAACACGCTCCTGATGGAGAGACTGACTGTGACTGTGTGTGTCTCTGCAAGTCTGGGTGCTGCGGTTCTGCATGCACGTACAAGGGTGCATGAGTGCATTTGTCTCGAGAGCGACAGTGAAGAATATAAGTAGAATATAAGTTCTGTGTGTGAATCCAACTTTCTTTTTTCTTTGTGTGCTGGAAAGAGTGTAGGAGAGAGAGAGAGAGAGAGAGAGAGAGGCTGCTCGGAGTCATTGAATGAGCTTGTGATGTGTGGGTGGCTGCTCAATTTATGTGCATGTGGCAGAGTGTGCACACACGTCTGTCAAGTGTGTTCAAGTAAATGTGGATTTTTTTCTGTGTTTCAGATTAGGTGGTTCAGCTAGTTTTTGTTGCTCCTCAGAAGAGGAATAGTGCTCAATCAATCCCTTTCCCCTCCTCTCAACCTCACACACTCACACACATACAGAGATACACTGTCTGCCTCAGTCTATATTTTGGATTTTAAGCTGCAGTGCTTCTCTGTGTGCCCCATTTCCCTTTTTTCTGTGTGTGTATGTGTGTGTGTGTGTGTGTGTGTGTGTGTGTGTGTGTGTGTGTGTGTGTGTGTGTGTGTGTGTGTGTGTGTGTGTGTGTGTGTGTGTGTGTGTGTGTGTGTGTGTGTGTGGACAGTGAGTGTCGGGTTTGATCCTGTGCTAATGATCTCCCAGTGGTTCAAACTTCTGTAAAGTGTGTTGAGGCAGGAGGGGAGATGGAGAGAGGCAGAGAAAAGGAGATAGGAAGAGAGAGGAGGAGTTGAAGAGAGACCAGTGCCTGATCATGATCATCATTCTTATCATCACTAAACCTCCTCATAGAGTAACCCTCTCCTCCCTCATTCACCAGCACCAGAGCCTCCACCAGTTTTTTTTTTCCCAAAAGTGTGCGTGGAGAGCTGTGGCATCAAACCTGCTGGTGACAGAAGGATGGAAGGAGTGCTGGATGGATAGACAGATGGATACACAGAGCCAGCATGTGACGTGTGTCATGCTCACACTCTCCTCAGCACACACATGCACACAAGGAAACGTCAGCTGCAGACACTCAGATATTAGAATTGAGCTTTTTCTCTTGTTTCTTTTTATTGAATGCCACGCAGAGAGGTTTTCCTGCATGCCTCTCTCCCTCTACCTCCTCGCTCCCTGTCAACTCTCAACTCATCTTCTTGCATGCACTGTAATGCAATTTTTTCTCTGAATGTGTTAGCACTTCCTCTGCTTCCTCTCAAGCTTGCCTTTACCTCTCCCCCTCCCTCCCCATCTGGAGAAGATCTGTCTCACTAATAGAAGGCCTGGTAAATTAGCCCTCCTATCCTTCCTCTCTGGCTCTTCTGTCTTCTCCCATTTTTCCATCATCAATCTTTCAAGTGTGCACTGCCCGATAGATTGTACTCATGCACATCAGCAGGGATTGACATAAACAAAAATGCGTGCAAGTGCTGATTTGCTTTATCTGTGTGTGTGTTTCACTGTTTGTCTCCAGGTTGGGTACTGGCTAATAGGGCGTAGTAGGTAATGGTAGCCGTAGCCTATTATCTCTGCTCTGCTGTCTAATAGCCACTGGCTTCAAGCATCTGCCATGTAGCTGTTCTAACTCCCCCAATGGACACTTAGCAACTTAGCACTTACACTCATAGACACACACACACATACACATGTACAACCCACCCCCACAGATGCACAGAAGAGATAATTTACACACCGCCAAAAGTTATTTGTGCATATGTGAGTTTGTGTGTGTGTGTGTGTGTGTGTGTGTGTGTGTGTGTGTGTGTGTGTGTGTGTGTGTGTGTGTGTGTGTGTGTGTGTGTGTGTGTGTGTGTGTGTGTGTGTGTGTGTGTATGTGTGTGTGTGTGTGTGTGTGTATGTATGTGTGTGGCTATCCAATCTTACACACCATGCCCTGACATTTGGTATACTCTCTTTTCCTACGGGAGAAGTGCCTTCCTTTAATTAGTAAAGGAAATAGATTTACTTATCTGATCTTTGACACATTCACCACACACACACACATCTGCCTGCATGCACTGAACCATGCAGCACATCGACACCTATCCATTACCAGAGTGGTGGAATGCCAGCGCAGGAAGCAAACACATAGAGTGTTCAAGCACGTGTGTGTGCGTGTGTGTGTGTGTGTGTGTGTATGTGTGTGTGTGCTAAGGAGAAATTAATCCGCTCCCATCTGTAGACTGACCATTGATTTGCCATGGTAACGGTGGATGGTGACTGTCGTGTGAACAAAAGCGATGAGAACAAGTGACTGGATTGGAAAAAGGGGAAGGAGTAGTGGAGATGGGGAGTAGAAGGAGGTGGTATTAAATGGAGGGGGGGGGGGGGGGGGGGGAGATGGACTCACAAGGGGACAAACTCAGCAGAGGCTGGAAGAGAGAGAGGATTAGCGTACATTGGCCTGTTGCTGCTTAAACTAAATGTAGCAACAAGATTTTTACTGTGTGTATTCCAGAAAGCAGTGAGTGTGCACAATAGTGTTGTGGGAGTGTTTTTGGTATGAAAAAGGCTTACACAGACCTGAGTAAGGCTTATATATAATGAATGAATCCCCCTTCAGCTACCGTTTTTCTTTCCTCTGCAGAATTAGTGATTTGTCTAACCTCCCCCCCAGCAAACATTTTCTGTGTTTCTCCCTGAATCCTCCCTGCACACAGCCGACATGCCCTCTGGATGCCTGTGTCATTGTATAAACTTATTTGGCGGTATTTAGAAAACACAATGCCTTGACTGTCAACAGCTCTCTTTAGAAACACATGGGCTAATGTCATTTTAACAAAAACTGGGATAAACCAATGTTTAGTATTCAGCAGGGCCTGCAGCTCTTCTCTTAAAGCTGTAAGACTAACACACTATGAATTGACTAATTAATCCTCTCCCTTGTGGCATTCCTACACAAGCCAGATCCTTTTGCTTTGCATTGGTGTTGGACAAGTGCCCTGATGCTTACCCTGACTAGCCGCCCTGTTTGAGTACTTGCGGCACTCTTCCTGTTTAGCACAGTCCGGCAATCACGCCGAGGTAGTCAGCTGGGACCAGCTGACTCACTGTGCGCTGCCATTTTTAAACCAGGCCTAAGGTTTCTAAAGTCCAACAGAGTCACCATCAGTGGGCTGAGGGAGACACAGAGAGAGTAAGAGAGAGAGTGGGATTTTTTTCACCCAAAGGCACTTCAGCTATAAATATCAAACTGGCAATTCTTTGATTTGCCAATGAAGGCTGCCAGAGCAGAGAGGAGGATGCAGGGTCTTGCTCTCTTCTTGAGCTGTTTTAAATTCATTCACCGACAGGGAAGGAGAGAAAGTGAGGGAGGAATAGGCTTGGCTGTGTCATTAATTTCCCATGTAGGGGGATGAAATAACATTAACATCACTTTCTCTCTGACGCTCCATAAGTCAAACAGTTATTATTACTCAACAGCAGAGGCAGCACACACCATATATAGACAGCACATCCTATTCTTTTTCCTGCCACACTGATGCCTGTGTGTGTGTGTGTGTGTGTGGATGTCACAGCCTGGACAGACACTTCAGTTTTAATAAAGCAGAGGCCTTTCAGCACTCTGGCAGATTCGGCTGTAATCTCTCCTAAACAGGTGTTGTGATTATAGACTCTGCCGTGAGCAGCATTTTGACACTTGCATAGGCAGGGCCAACCATGCACACAACCTTGGGCTATACCACACGGGAGACAGATTTAACGTGCAGTGTTTGGCAAGCACACTTCTACCATCCGATACAATATTCTTTGTTGAAGTTCTGCCTCGAAATTAATTCCTCCTTCCACAGCCAAATAATTATGTCATTTCTTTTAGATTTTCTAGTTGATTCTTTGCACACTGATGTAGCACCATTTCTCAAAGAGCCAGCACTGCAGCGCATTGCTTCTGATTTATAGTAGGACAGCTGAATAGATTGTTTTCTAGGTGCACAAATTATGATGCATTTTTAACAGAGCTGAGAAACAGGTTTTTTTTTCTCCAGGATTATAATGAGCAAATTATAGTAAGAAATTATATAAACCTCAGCAGTTACTTTATCACCAGGTTTATTTTTTAAATCATCTACAACCTACAGAAACAAACACGCGTAACTGGCTTTGTAGTCCCAATTAGGGAATAAATCTCATCTGAAGTTTTAAAGGAAATCAAACTATTGTAGAAGCCTGTTGTGTTCTTTAGTCTCGGGCTTAAAAGAAGGCTGTTTCATTTCCTTCCTTTGTTTTTTTTTTTTTTTTTACTTTTTTTGTCATTGTCAGAGAATGGCTCTCTTTTACTCTACAGAAATGTTTATTTACTATTTTCCCCTTTTCTTTTAGAGAAGTATGAATGATGACATTTTTTAAAATTTTGGATCCACTTCATTCCCTAACAAACTAAAGCAATGAGATAGCAAGAAGGGTTGCTGTTACTTTACTATTCAGAATTACTCAAAATTAGATTATAAATAATTCCACATACATAAAAAATGTCCTTTGAATTTATGAAGCCGTATGTCTCAGATATCTGATGATGCATTCAAACCAATAAGTACGGTGGCCGGTAGGGGTCAAACGATCAGCAACTGATGAAACGACATACATTTAGAAAAACGTGCAGCATTTTTTCAACCCGGACACCAGGGTGGCGAAAGCACGAAGTGTCAGGCTGGTAAAGTGCGTGCAGAGGGATGAGTTTCAGCTGGAGCTCATAGCCCCAGAGCTAGCACTAGCTCCAGGCATCCCGGGGCTACAGCCACGGACCCACACTCGGCTCTCGCCCCCGATGTCAAAATCCCGGTCGGACTCGCTTTAATCTCTGCGTTTCAGTAACATTGAAGTTATTCTGTGTCTTTCAACAATACAACTTCCCCTATCTAAACATAAATTTCTGATCCTAGCTGTCTCTCTTACTCTCTCACATAAATAAACCGAAATGAACAGTTCCACAGCGCCCCTACAGGCCTGGAGCACTTCCGTTTAAGGATTAACTTGCAGCGTTTCTGTGTTTTTTTTCAGTTGTTTTCTGGTTGTGTGTGTTTTGACTTAAATTTAGTTTCTGTACTTGCAGCACGTTTGATGCTTTTGCAGTTGTTTTGCCTATTTGCAGCGCGTTTCAGCCTTCGATTTGTTGTGGTAGTTTGCATTTGCTTTTGAATGTGTAGTGTTTCTATATATGCTGCGCGTTTTTCTAAATGTATGTCGTTTCATCAGTTGCTAAGCGTTTGACCCCTACCGGCCACCGTAAATAAGAGTCTGAAATGCAATATGGCACAAATGAGCTGACAAACAAGGAAATGAAAAGCTGTGTTGATGGTTGTCTGTGGAAGAGATTTTTGCTCCAATCACTATCATTCATCTCTAGCACTTTAACAAGACTGTGACAGTGGATTAATAATCTCCTGTTTATCCCATCAGGTATTGGGAACTGATCACTTGTTTTTGCTGGACTTAAAAAAGTCTGTAAACTGTAAAATAACTCAACTGACACGTTGACAGGAGAGAAATGTATTAGATGGCTGTGATGGATGGCTGTTTGTTCTTCAATATGTCTGCAAGCTGCTTTTAATGGATTTCTGAGAACAAATGTGAGTTTATGACTTCCCTGAGATAATTATGGTAAACCTGCGGCAGAACACATAGATTAGTCTCTTACTGTTTCCAACACAGTGGTGGGTTCAGAATTTCTATGACCATCATTGACAATGTTGGAAAAAGGGAAATTATACAAGAATAGCACAAAAATGCTCAATGCAGAAACAAGTTAAGTATCTCGATGACAGGTAAAGATCCTCTCTAGGCAAACAAGGCCAGAAGGATCTGAAAGTTATAAACAAGAGAAAATATTTAATTTCACCACTAAACTTTGTACACTGAATTCAGAAATCTAAATAGCAAGAATTTATAGCAGTGAAATATTTGAAATATATTGATTTTTTTTTGTTAAATGGTTAAGTATCCCATAAAAAAAATCTTTACAAAAATTAAACTTAGGATGAAAAATACAAACTTTAAAGTTTTGGCTACCAAAGGAGCTAAACATAAATGGAAGTGATCAGACTCCAAGCGTATAAGTTATGTTCTGTCAATTTATTCAAGAAAGAGAAATACTGAAACCACTTTTACAAGTATTGCTTTATTTACACACACACACCAAAGCCTTCGTGTTTAAATCTCATAATTAGAAGTTCAGTTGCTCATATAATTCAAGTCTATATTTTGCTTCCATTGAGAAGTAGTCCACCTCTGGTCTAGACACTTGATTTGATTCTGGGATGTGCTGCGTTGAGCATTTTTAATATCAAACATTTTAGTGTAGAAGCAGCAAACTTAGGTTTCTTCTTTTTCTATTAATCACTTTAAACCCACTGAGAACAACACTGCATTTGTCACAGTAAGAGACTAAAAGTCTGTTTCTCTACAGATGCAATCTCGAATATCTCTGCTAATAAAAATCAAGATAAAGCAGACCCCCTTTCCTTCAACAGTATTTAAATTCAGCAGAAACGCTGGCCTCAAAGTCTGTCTGGCTTAAAAGTGCTGCATAAGCAACAAAATTAACTTTAGACTTTCTCAACTTTTGTTTGGGGAAAAAGCAAACTTTTAAGGTTAGATGAGGAAATTGTGTTTTCAAGCATCGGGGGACATGCTGTGTTCCACTCAAATATTACATTCTTTGGTTATGCTGTGCGCTTTGTCAAACCACTTTCCATTACATGCTTCTCTGAGTTAGTGGTTAGACCTTATGCTTCTCCATTCGGAGCTAGGCTATGCTAGCTTAGGGGATATGGGCTGTGATAAAATGCTATTCTGTGTTTGCCTGGGGACTGCAGGGCTGTTAAATACTACAGTAGACCACACACTGGGACTGACCTCTTGTTAAATACTGAACTAGTCTTTGTTACTATAGGGATCCAACATCTGCAAACTAAATGCTATACTTCTCAGTCAATCTTGTGAAAGTAGCGTGTATATGTCCTGTTAGTAGCTAGGGCTTTGGGACTTGTCTCTGTGTGCTTAAACTGAAGAGCTTTCAGTGCTTAAGGGACTGCTGCTTGTTAGCCATTGAGGGACCAACCAGCCTTTACATTCTGTTAGTGTCAAGAGGATTTTCTTTTACGTCTGTGCTATAGAGGTTTTCAACTGAGCTCCCTCTGTTCACAGCTTTCAGCACTGTTCAAAGAGAGATGTTTGATGTTACATGTATGACTCTAATGCTCATACTACTACTGTATTATCTGAAGGGTTTCTTAAGTTGTACAAACACTGATAATGAGTATGTGTAGATTTCTCTTTGGAAAGAAAATGCCTTTTATTCTGTGGATACTTCAAAAGCTTTTGTATTTTAAACTGCTGTTTCTGAATAGATATTCTTTGGCTGTGTTTCTTCTGAGGCCGGTCAAGTGACAGCAGCTTCCCTTCCAAGGCTACCTTAGGTGTTTGTTTGGAAGTGGCTCTTCCTGAGCTTATTCTTTGTTAGTGGACGGGTTTGGAGCAATGTTTGTTAGCATGAGGGTTTGCAGAACATCTGCTGAGCATTTCCACACAAACACGCTGCGGCACACAGCGCGTCCTGTCTGCCAGAACAGTTTTCATAATTCAAAAGCTCTTGTTTAGTGTGCCTACCTTTTATCCCTTTAACATACTAACCTGCAGTGGTTACTTAATCGTAATTCAATTGATGAGCTCACACATTGAAAGATAGAGTTGAGTTTATTTAAATATATACTTGTGTTTTCCTTCCTTTTTCAAGAGTTTTTTAAAAGACTATAGTGACAAAGTAAGGAAAGCATATGCACTTTTATTTTTTCTGGAAGTTAAATTCAGGTGCTTCATAAATATTATCATAATTGTTTGGATACTATGTCAGTGGTAACTAATGGTTTGAATTATCACCATCATTTTTGTAGTTCAAGTTGTGTCTTTTTCACTGCAGTCGTTTGGAGAAAAAGCAGCTGCGATTAATAATGTTAATTAACTCAATGTAATCATTCGTGTTATTAATTACACATGTGGGTCTCCTCTCATGTCAAAATGTCCGCCATGTAAAGGGTTTAGACGGCTGCATGCAAAACAGCTTTGATTACAAGACCGCCCATCTGTTTGAAACACCTGCTTTTCTGTAGAATCTTGTAAAGAAGTTAAATTCAACTTAAAGCACTATATTCACCACCTCTGAGTGCTCTCTAAATCTAACTGTAATTAGCATTTACCCAGAATGCACATGGCATGACTGATCTGATGGTCGTTTTACTACCACATTTTGACATCTTAAGTCGTATACCTATCATGAATCAATCAATCAATCAATCTCAGTCAATCTTTAGTTGTATAGCACCAACTCATAACAAGAGTTATCTCGAGACACTTATCAACAGAGCAGGTAAAAAACCTGAGTCTTTGTAATTTAATATTACAAAAGAGCAGGTAAAAGAATTGGAAAAATTTAGCTCTTTCTAATTGGAAGTCATTCTTTGACAATAATAATACGAAAATATAATTATTCATGTGTAATGTATTTAAAATATTTATGAATGTTAATGAAAGTGCATGTACACAAAACAAAGCAACAACAACTAACCACACACTTAACATGTTACCCTGATCAGGGACATCAACTTCACAAAAAAGAAAAAGAAACATTTCTGTTAATAACATTACAGGTTACATTTCTTTCAAAGGACATGTTTGAACCCAATTCATCCCATGCAACTACTTTGAAATAATGAATATCTTTAAAAAGTTATTTTGGGGTTTTTTGTCAGTTAAGTAAATGGTAGAAGGACTTGAGCTTGTAAAATGCTTTCTTGTATTCTTTTGACTACTCAAAGCGTTTTGACACCGCAGGCGCAGGTCAAACCGACCCATTCACACATTGATGTTAAGTGTCCATCAGTATTAACTAATCCCATTCGTACATTCAAACGCCACTGACAAAGTAGTGGAAACAATTAAGGGTTAAGTGTCTAAATGCCAAGGACACATGGGGCATGTGACTGCAGGAGCTGGGGATTGTACACCCGACCTCACGGTTGATAGATGCCCAACTCTGTAATTGGACTACAGCAGGTCATTTTAATGACCGGTCCTCCTTCAGCCAGAGTGGAACTAAGCTTTGAAATCACCTGCTGCAGTCGGTTTGGCTGCTTAGCTTTCTAGAGCACATGGTATGTTCCCCCAGCTCTAGAAAAAATAAGCATTATGCACCCAGAGGGCTTTAAAATGGTTGCAGATTGTTAATAATAATAAGCATCTACACTGATTGATGAGTGCTCACTTGAGGTTTCTGTCCAAGCAATATGCGCCATTTTGATATTTTAAAGAGTTAATGGTAGTTTTAATTGTCTATAGATAAAAAGGGTACTGTAACCCTTCCTGCTGAAGTCCACTACTGATGAGAGTTGAAACCCCAGCGACTTGGAGAAGAGTTTTTTGTGAACTGTATAACCAGTGAGTTTTAATCTTTGACTCACCAGAAAAATGCAGAGACATGTTTTAATCTTTCTAAAACACAACTCTGGGCAGCACATCAGTTCAAGAAACTGCATCTGTAGCACTGCCAGTCTGACTTTCTTCTGCTGGGGATTGATCGTTCATGCATTTTGCCTGTGTACTAGAAGCTGCAGCGAGTTCCACTTTGTCAACACAGGACTTACTTTGCCATTCTAGTTTGTTTGCACTTTTGTACAGACTTAAGTGTGACTGTGCTGAGCAGCATCTGGGGTCCTTACTTTGTCAAGCCAACTTAATGTAGCAGCGCCATCCTAACTGACCTACTGTATTAAATATTTATATAGTACATTGCTGGCCTCATCATCATCATCCTCCTTCTTTCCCCCCATCTATTTCTAATTATTCTGCATACTGGCGCTGTCCTCCTCCTTGTGCTGTCTGATGTCATGTTCTCTTTTACTAGCATTTTAGACATTGGTACTTATCTCTTGTTTGCCTATTCTTTCCTCATCCACCTCCACTACTTTTAGGAAACAGACTAGGCAAGTTTATTTGTATTTCCCATATTAATGTACCAGGTGAATTCAGTGTGCTGCACAGGGTGATAAAGCCAATACAGCAAAGATAAAGCTCCCCCTCCCCACATACTCTTAAGTCCTTCTCTCAACGATTTCTAGCAATGTGTCAGTTTGTACCTCATTAGCCTTGATCTTTAAAGCTCTCTCCCCACACTTTCATATTTACTTCAGCTGATTGCTGCAAACAAAAATCAAATTTGAGGTGAAATATTTTGTGCGCCTGCGAGTAAGTGTGTGTGTGTGAGAGAGAGAGAGAGAGAGAGAGAGAGAGAGAATATTGAGACACTCTCTTGGTTTTGGTGGTGTATTATTTATTAGTATGCTGGCTCATGAGTAAGGCTATATTTTGAGGGGCCTTTGTGCATAGAAGTGTGTGTGTGTGTGTGTGTGTGTGTGTGTGTGTGTGTGTGTGTGTGTGTGTGTGCGTGCGTGCGTGTGTCTGTGTATTTTGTGCATGTGTGTGTGTGTGTATGTGTTTGTGGGGTTTGTGCGTGTACGTGGGTGGTTGTGAAACTCTACATGAAGTTCACTTCACTCCATTTGTATAATTGATGCACAATGTCATCAGTAAATCTCTAGGTATGTGTGGTTATAATGTGGAAATACATGTGTGTGTGTGTGAGTCTGTGTGTTTGCATTATTCATATGTGAGCTTCTTGGTGGACTTGTGTGATTTGATGAGAAGATGCAGGTCTGTGTCAACGTCTCTTTCTATCCTTTATTATTTAGCAACCACCAGAAATTGTCATCTTCCCCTTTCACCCCTCAGTCTTCTAAAAAGACTTTCACCTCATTCATTCTACATTTCCCACTAACACTGCATCCTCTCCTCTCCTCTCCTCTCCTCTTTTTAGATTTTGAATGTATTGGAATGAAAGTCACTGTGACAGACTTAAATATTGAACATGCTGAAAGCATTTTATGTATATTTATGTCATGTCTCACCATCTCTGTGATATCAACCTGTCACCACTGTATATGTGGGAGTGCCCATATGCTTCTTTACAATTATAAAATTGTAAATGATGAAACTGACATTTTATCATATCTCCTGCTCTCTCTCTGTGTTCTCTCAGCTGAAGGTAACACAATGTGTGTAATTGCAAAAACAAAGACTAATTTTTCTTTTCTTAACTGATAGATAAATCCATATTATTTTTTGCTTTAATGCACACATCTGTAATAAGCCCAGAGAGAGTTACAATTGACATTTTCAGTAAAGTTCTGACCTCCTAACGAACCCAAGCCTGAGAGCAAATCATCATATTTGAGAGGCAGAAAATGTTTGGCATTTTGGTCTGATAAATTACCCAAATAATAATCATGGCTAAGTATATAATATCATATTAAAAGCAACATAATCATAGAGTGTATAAACAGACAGTTGCTTTGGATACTTTCATTTCTAAAAGAAAACAAAGGTAAGCGGTTAAATTATAACTCTGACTCTCAGCTGTAGAAATCACCTCTTTTTTTTTTTACAGAGAGACTTCCCGGTTTCACTTTGACCTTTCCTACTTGCCATAGTTGAGTGCCCAGAGTTATTCTGTGCAATGAGGAAAAATTACTGACATTTGTCAGTTATCAATTCATAAAAGTAATGTGAGCGTGCCTTATACGGAGCTCAAGCATTACTGTTAAATGATGCTTGACATGATCGTTAGGATCAGCAATGGGTGTCAGCTGTGCTATCATAAATCTACTCGGCCCTAAGACTGGCGGCACATTGTCCAACACTTACGCACATTAATGGTCCCTTTAAATCTTACACTCAGCCAACTAAAGAGCAGGTATTTGGCAGCTGGACCAGGACGTATAACCTCAGCCCAGGAGTTAAATTACAGAAAACTCGTGGCACTAATGTCATGACACTCCATTGATTACAGCATTTGCTAAGAAAAGACATATTCTTTTTAAACAGGATCTGAGTCTCAATCCTGATTACCCAATTGTAAGATAATTATAATCGCTCAAACTTGCTACAGTATACTGTAAGCATACAATTTGTAATAACATGGCTTTGATAGCTGCAGGTTCATGATGACTTTCATACCAAGCATCAGACATCATTCTGATAGAGTTACAGGCATATATTCATTTGTATATTACTGATTTCATTTAACAAATGTCTGTACTATTGGCTTTGGTGAAGGCCAGTGCTCTCAGTATTTGCCTTTCAAGTTTCTACTTCGTATCCAACCTAAATGAGCTGGCCCCACTGGCTTGATAAGCAGTTTAATCTGTATATCATGGCCCCCGCTCAATAGTCCAGCCACCGTCCCTGCTCTTGCTCTGTAGCGCCACAAGACCAACATATAATTACTAGCTTCATCAGATAGCTTTTCCACACCATTCTTTGACCCATTGCACCTTTAAACTGTCCTTGAATTTCTCCTCTCACCCAAGCTAAGAGCCGATACTTATCTGCTTAAGTTAAACTGCACTGACTGGCCCCACACGGCTTGATAAGCCGTTCATCTGGATGCCCTGGCATGCTCAGTAGTCCAGTCACCAACACTGGATTTGTGTGCACTCGCTCTGCATTTTACCTCTGAATAATGTGGTTTGCATAATCTGGGTAATGTGTTTTTTCTCCCGTACAACTTGTCGACATGATCTGAATGAAGAGTACTACAAAGTCATAAATGAACAGAATTTTATGGAAAGAATTAACCTCATCAAGGGGATTCAGGATACCGACACAAATTAGAGTTTTTTTTCACCTATAAAGAGTTTATTTCTGTAATCATATCATTATACCATTCATGACACTAATATTAACTAAATATATGAATAATTTACCAAAATATTGATGTGGGAAAAAAATCTTTATATATTTTATATATATTTTTGCACTGAAAAAAGATCTGCAATTGAAACTGCATCCAAAGCAGTAGTAAACTCTTAAGCCTTCTTTAAAAAGCGTACTTAGCTTTTAGACCTCACATTAAACTGCACTTTTCCAATGATGCTGAAGTGAGACAAAGCGAAGTGCAGTGGGATTGCATGACTCACCGGAGCTCCTGATAAAGGCTTATTTGACCCGTAAATGACAAAGTCTGTTTCAGTCATTTTCTTTCCCAATGACCGGTCTTTAAACTGTGCCATATATCTTGCCTGTTCTGTTTAGTATTTGCTTTGTGTCTCTCATCTTACATTTTCATGATTTTCTTTTCTTTCTTTTTCTATGTTTCCTTTTCTCCACAGTAAATTGGCTGACAGACTTACTAGTACAGATGTGATCAATCTTCAGAACTGGATCCAGTGCCTCATTCTGTTATTTCTAGGAGCTGTATGATTACAAACCGTAGAATGTCATTACTGCACAATCAGAATCAAGTGTACAGATGACCCATATAATTGTGAAAACTGTAATTGTCTAATTATGTATTAATTGCTTTGCCATTGAAATCCAGTGATTTCTTCAGCATTGATTTGTATGTGCTAATATTTGTATACTTAAACTGTGTGTGCAAGGGAGGGAGTGGGTGTTTGTCTGTTTTTAGTATCTGTGCCTGGGTGTTTGTGTTATCTGGGTATAACTGAGGATCTGCCTGTTGCAACACAGCGAGATTATTTCTAGGTTTGTGCCTTTTTCTAAACCTAAGTAATGTGTAAAGCCACACACACCTACAGTCACACACAAACACACACTCGCACTTAGATGGGAACAGTGAGATAGATCTTTTTGAAGTACAATTTCCTCCTTTCTCTTTTTCACCTTCCTCTCCTTTTCATGGGTTGAAGGAAGGCATGCTTAATCTCTGCATGGCCTGCTGCATTTGTGTGATGGAGCTGAGGGCTTCTTTTCGGACTGACGATCAAGACTCGGTTTACATGCGTGTAAATATGCTGTACACACACACACACACACACACACACACACACACACACACACACACACATGTGAAGGTGGAGAAGGGAGGATAGAGAGACAGGAGCTGACAGCTGATTCTCCATGTGTGTTTATGAGGGCTTTGATGTTTAATGTGTCACGTTCTTTGATGCCCTCTGCGGAAAAGGTGTCAGAGCATGTAGGTGTGCACTTGATTTGTGTGTGTGTGTGGGTGAAAAAGAGAGACCCTGTGAGAAGGTCTGATGTTTCTGTCTCTACATTTTTCTTCCACAACTCTCTCTCTCTGTTTTTTCCACCTTTTCATGCAGCAGGTATCTTAATCTCGCTCACAAGACTGCAACACTTTGCTCGCCTCCTTCAGCCCTTCTCTCTTTCTCTCCCAGTCTACTCTTCCTCCTCCTTTCTCTCTTTGCACTCATCTCTCCTCTCTGTTGGATGGGCTGCTCTGCTGTCTGTTTGTTGTGTCCCGAGGGGGAAACTCACTTTACAAACTATGCAAACATACATTCTGCAATGATTAGCACCTTATTTCACACTCACTTTGGGTTTCATTTTGTTTAATAGCTGCTGTAATACTGCTGTGTCCTACTACTCACACACTGACCTCCTGGTTCCTCCCAATACTGAGACTAAATGATTTCACTGTACATGACACTATGAATCCATGTTTTAAAATGATCTGAAGCCACAGCTTATAGTTGGAGTAGTAGTAGTTAGTAGTAGTATAATATTTCCTGGGGACCACTGGTCATTTTTTATATTTGCGGAGGATGTGTGTGTTTTTAATCCTGTGCGAATCCACCATGTCTTGTCAAATACTAGGGCAAATTACATACCACAACAGCACACAGAGGTCCTCTGATGATAGTAATCCAGTTTGCAATCGGCTTGTCAGTAATATTTGGGCAGACATTTTTTCCGCTCGAGAATAACTGAGGCTGTGTTGGACATTGTAAATGAAGGTTTTGGACCTATAGCGCTTGTTTTTTTGGTTTTTTATAGAAGGGTAAGTGAAACGCATTTGGACGTCTTCTTCTTCTAATAAATGTCCGGCAGGCTGTACGCTGTAGTGTGCTGCTGCCCCTAGAGACAAGGTGGTTATCATATAGAGCCTCAAAGTGGTCAATCAGAATGTCAGTAAATAGGAGTAAATTACAGGCTTTGCTTATCCTGTGCAAATGTGTCACACTAAACACTGACATTGTGGGTAAGTCCTAAATTACCAGAGGTCCCCAGGAAATACTAATCCTGTGTGAATAGGGCTTATGTAGGACAAAAAAAAATGCATGTTCAGCATTCATGACTACGATGTTTTTACAATGAAAACAAGCCAATCTAATAATACAGCACCACTGAGGCGCAGGTAGAGGATTTGTATTTGGTATTTGGTAATTAGCTAGAGACAATGCCCAACTGTTGTTATAAAGGCAGCGTAGTCTCTCTAAATCTCTCAGTATCTCTCCCCATCCTGTTTTCCCCATCTTCTCGCTCTGCTCTTTAGTTTCTCAAGCACTTAACACCCTCTCTTATCTCCCTCACTCTCCGCGTCTGACTCACTGATTGCAAATTTGCAAATTGTTTTAATTCCGTCGAGGTTTTCGAGTCTTTGAGGCTTTTGTTTTTTGCCTTTTGCTTTTCTGCAATGGATTCGCTTCTATAGACAAATCTGCTGACTGTCTCTGATGTGGGCCTCTCTGTCGTTGCAGGATGAGAAGTCCACGTTCTTCCAGTTCGGCGCAGCTCTGCAGCAGGAGGCTCTGCTCATGCTTTCCATCATGGAGGAGTATGACTGGCATGTTTTTTCTATTGTCACTTCCAAGTTCCCCGGGTACCAGGGGTTTATCAGCACACTGAAGACAACTGTGGATCACAGGTAATGAATACACTCCGACACATTTAAACTCTCTGTTTTCATCCTTTACCTTTATTTACGGCAGCTGACAGGATTAAGCACCTTGTATAATTTAATGATGTGTTGGTACAGCTTTGTGCGCTGGGACCTGCAGAGTGTAGTGACTCTGGATGCTATAGACGGAGACCCAAACTCTAAATCACACATTGCCCTGAAGAGGATCCAGAGTCCCGTTATACTGCTGTACTGCTCGAAGGATGAGGCTATGTGAGTGTCTCTCAACGTTTTCTGTGTAACATACTGCCACATTCCTGTAGTGAGTCTTTACTGATGCTCTCACTCTATCCCTCTACAGATATATACTAGAAGAAGCTCGATCTTTGGGCCTGATAGGAGCCGGTTACATCTGGATTGTGTCCAGTCTAACCACTGGCAACCCAGACTTCACCCCTGAGGTACAGAGGCCCCATATGTAGCAACAGGTGGCCATTTTTGAGTAGTTTATCAAGATGAGCAGTGTTTTTAATTCAATGATTTGTCAGGTTATCTGCGGTCTCTCCTTGATTTCTCTTTATTCCTATGCAATTTGTATAAAATACAACTTTATAAGCGTAGCTTCCACATATTGGGAAATCTCTTTATTCTGTTTTAGGGGAGAAAAAAAGACATTTATTCTATTTATATCTGCCTCTAAACAGCAAGATCCATGCTGTCTGTTATCTTAGCATTAAGAAAGCAGAGGGAACAATCTGAGGAATAGTCTACTTACCAGCATCCCACCAAATTAAATTTAAAATCAATTTAAAAAAATGATTGCTATTCATGATATTATGTACAGGCGTATACTTATAGCCACTGCTGTAAACAATAGAGACGCACATAACCAGCCTTTTATTTTTCGACTCTGTTTTTGTTGAAGTTAAACTAACAAGATATGACATGTATATAAGTGAACTTTAAAGATGCTGGTGGGCATTTTGTGTCCTTCTGACTGAGCAAGACTAGCTGTTCCCCCTTGTTTGCAGTCTTTGCGGTCAGGTAAGTTAAAAAGCAGCCAGCCTCATGTTATACAGAAAGATTTTAGAGTAGTTTCAATCTTCACATTGTAAACAAGTATATCTCCAAAACAGTTGGACTTAAGTCAAAGGCAGAATACTGATTCATTATAGTGACTAGGGAACACAGATTCCTAATATATCCTATTTTTAGTTTAATTCTCCATGTCCGTTTTTCTTTATTTACTTAAGACACTTGATTATCACTTTAAACGGAAGTTTAACAGCATTACATGCAAATTCCCTCTAAAATGTAATATGCATTTTATAATGTATAATCAGCTCAATTTCTCCTCTCGCATAAAAAATTGAGACACATCCAGTATTTCCTTACCTTTTGTAAATGTTTATTCACCTCCCTTCCGTATTCTTCATTCTTCCCTGTTGTGTAGTGTTTTCATTCCTCTGTTTTCTTTCTTAGACAGAGATCTAATTCTAAAGTTAGAGCCAAATTAAAGCAAAAAAAGAAAACGCTTGTGATTGACAGACTAGCGTGCTGGCATTTTTGGATGTTTGTTCAGTCTGGTTTAGAGAGATACACTTAGTGAGCCATTTATTTTTTCAAACATTTTCCTTTTGACAGATCCAGATACCTGAATGATTGAATGATTTCAGTTTGTGAACATCCAGTCTGCTAACACGTATTTAAAACCTAGATATGAGTTATTATAGGAAGGCACATGGAACCAGTAAGTCATTTGCTTGACACCTTTGAAAGATACATATGGATGTTTTAAATTGGGCTAAAAATGTGAAATTGAAGTCAAATTGAATCTTTCACACCAGATGTACCATTTCTCAGATCTCATCTGCTCTCCTCTCAGATGTTTCCCCTAGGTATGATCTCCGTATCCTATGATGACTGGGAGTACCCTCTGGACACACGAGTGCGGGATGGGGTGGGCATCATTTCCTCTGCAGCCACCGCCATGCTGCGGGAGAAGGGGGAGCTGCCAGAGGCCCAGAGCAGCTGCTACAGCACAGCGTCAGACAGGAGCCCGGGGAAGCTCCCACCCAGTGCCCTGCGCAGGTGTGTGTGTGTGAGAGTGTACGTGTATAAGAGTTGAAAGAGGCTCATTTCAAAGGTACTAGTGGCTTGAATGAAATGGAGGGCGTATTCATGATTATTTGACTTTGACTTTGACTTTTAACTTTGCATTTACTCTATTTGTTTGTTTGCTTTGTGTTATTTTTATCAAGGAGATGCTAATACAAAAACATGAACAGTTGTAAAGAGGAGACAAACTCCACATGCATATGTGTGAAATACTGTCATTTTAGGAGCTGTGCTTGCATTTTTTGAGTTCTCAACATATCTGTACAAATTAATGTTATAGAAATAACAAATAGGCCAGGTGTAAGTTCATTGTGACTGAAGCCCAGTTCAGTCAGAGGTTATACATGAACATTAAACCCTTGGCTCTAAGAATGAGACATACAATATAAGTTATTGTTCATTCAGTTCATTTATAAAAGCAAAAATTAAACAGGATATTGTTTTTGTATTAAAAGAGCAGCATGTGTAAATAAAAATGTATTATATGCGATTGTATGAATCATCCAAAAATTGAACCAACAGGCCTAACACGAAACCAAAGGATAGGCTGTGTCACTCAGTGTGCTTGTGTCAAACACAATAATCCATTTTTCGTGAAGCCCCTTTTTTATCTGAGTTTTGCTTAAGGAAAATATATTTTACATTTTAGTTTACAATGTTACGTCAGTTTTTTCTGAAACGATAATAGCCTTGGTGTGAAAGCTTACGTGTCCTGGGCCTCATTAAGGACCGCCCACTCAAGTGACCTTATCTGCAGTAACAGTCTGAGACCTGAGTGAACAATGCTGCCTTCCACCGGGTAAAAACCATGACACGTGGTCTTTTCAAACGTAAATGATGTATGGACTTTCTTATATGCGTATGCACCAGACAAGTGTGAACACTCTTACTCAAGTGCTGTCAACTTGTGATCAAAGCTGTGGAACCACATGTTGACACCAGGTGTAAACAGGGTCTATCTCAAGGCCTCACTTATCCCCTGGTCGTAGACAAATGTATGATTCACATTAAAGTTGAAAAAGCTTTCACAATTTACAAATGGAGAATGGAGTATCCCTAAAGGCCTACAGCAATAATAAAAGTAAATAAAAAATTAATGTTATTTATACCCCACATCATTTTTTGTCAAACCGTCAGGGAGCCAATGGAGAGTTGCTAAAATGCTGCATGCGGCTCCATTGCCGCAGGTTGGCGACCTCTGGTCTGGGGACTTGCATAACCGTGTTTGTCTTTGTAGCTGTGGGTTGAGCAGCCTTACATAACTCTTTTTAATGTACTAATGAGAGGGGCAGATGCAGAGAGGACAGCAGTGTTTAGCATTGTGATGTCTCATGACATTTAACACTATTAGCTCTTGTACACTGCTGCTCTGTGCATGAGCTCATTCTGCCGTCTTGGTGGACAGACAATGAAACCATCATGTCGACCACTGTCTTCATGTTGCCCCTGTGTTAACTAGCCTAGAATGTTTGTCGTCTGTGTGTATTTGTGCTTTTTGCGCGTGTGTGGGCACCTTGCTGCACATGACTGGATTCACTGTCATTAAGTCAGGATTAAAGCAGCTTTTACTAGCTTTGTTCTTCCTCTGGTTCTCTTCTTATGTGGCTCTGTGGGTGGGCATGCATGTGTTGGTAGGATCATTTTTGTGAGTGTACATGCACATTTGCATAAAAGTAACTGTGTGTGTGCGCTCTCCTCTGGTGTCTCTGCGATGAGGAAAGAGTAAGATCCTTCAAACATGAACAGGGCACAAATGGGCGCACACAGACACTCATGCGAGCACATTCATTCTGGAAAAAGGAGCAATACAGAATCTGTTTATTATATTGCCTCCGCTAACATTTTGTGATATGATATTGGTACTACATCTTGAATATGAGACATGAGTGGCTAAAATATGATTATTAATTCAGAAGTCTATATAGAACTGATTGACAACATAAAGGTCAGGTTGCCTCTGTAGCTCTGCACATCATTAATGACTTATGAGTTTCCTCATAAGAATAAGAGCCACATTCACATTTTCAACATTAAAGTGTTATTATTCCATTTTTCCTCTCTTATTAGACCATTACAGTACTCATCAAAGCATACACAATATTGCCTTTGTTGACAGGTTGATCCAATATAACCCGAACCTCAATAGGAGCCGAAACCCTTTTTGAAAATGTGTTTTATTTTTAGTTCCTGTCAGAGGTGCCTCATTTGTCTCACTAAGTTATTAGATCGAATTTGCATATTTGTCAAAACAACTGCAGCCAATTTTTGTGATAATAAACTGACAGGTTGGATTTCCCTTCCCTGATTTGGAAGTGGTGAGGCTGTGATGAGAATTCTGCATATATTAGTCTAGATACAATCTTGCCGCAGTGTGCATAAAAACAGCATGCGGTGGAATAGGACAACATAATCTGGCACTTAAAAGACACTATCAGGCCCGTTGCATTCGCTGCCATTCTTGCCTGACAGGCATTAATATATCAAGTTTTGGTTGTGCGTATTCGGGCTAGACAATGGTAAGGGTTTTTATTGAGGTTTGTTCTTGCAGTATATTTCAAAAGGTTATTCTGTTTGAAGGGACCAATGTACCATGCAACCCCCTAAGCTGTCACTTTTCTCTGAAAAGATGCGCCCTGCCTGAATAGAGGATTTAGAAAAAGCCTCCCATCTTTCATTATTTGTACTTTTAGAGATGTCACACAATAGGAAGTACTTCAATAATAGAAAAATGTTCCACTGACAGTCGTGAAAGGACACACTGCATGTCTGCTGATGCAATTCAAACTAAAACTGAATATCTAGTAAATGTAAACAATTTTGAATGCAGTATTGTAGAAAACATTGAACTATTCTTTTTTTATTTGACTGGATATTTAGTTGTGTAAACTTAACAGAGGAGCACAAAATGGCATTGATTTACATGTGAATACAAATGTGAGGTATAATCTGCCTGTTTAACTTGCCTCAGAAACACCAGCCTCATCCGTTTAGATCAAAATCTTTTCCCCCCCAAAAAAAGGTTACAAACCTGAAATAGGAGGAGACAGCAGTTTCCCGGAATAGACTGCCACAGTGTTTCCGCTATATGTATTCAGCTGTGGCAATGCACTGTGACAAGGCCATCACCTGCTGCACCATGAAGATTATCCAACACAAAAACACGTATCTATGTCACTAACAGTCTAAAGTTAAACTATAGTAATCTATAATGACAAAGGCAGTGTCTATTAAACAGCACAGATGAGTCTCTAATCTGTTACTTTGTATTTTATTTCAAATTATATGTGTTTGCTTAGAGAGTTTATACACCTGGCAGAGCTGTTTGGTATTTTTGTCATGCGTGGGACACAGGGGGCTTTTATTTAGTCTTTATTTAGCGTGAGTGAAGCCTGATTTGAAAGAGTAAAGGTCTGTTTCCCAGTCTTTATAAAAACACATGATAAATGTACCTTTGGCTAATCCACCGCACTGCAACAATATGTTTGTGTGTCAACTCTGATATTCCTCCTACAGATGGGACAACACAAAATCCTACCTGTTTGAATCAGTGTTGTTATCATAGTTTTCATCTGCAGGGCGAGCACTAAACAGTACTCAAACGATTTGCTTGATGCATCTTGACTTTCTGTCGCAATATTAGTTTATGCCTGAGCCTGCGCGGCTCTGTGCCTTGTCCTGCTCAAATTGTGAACAGGAGTTTATTTTCTTTGGTCCTTTAAACTCATCACTTTAGAATAATAAGCTGTGAAAACCTTTGCACCTATTTAATATGTTTTTAAATACAAGTATGATAGGAAATACTTGTAAAGAAGATCATTCTCTCTATAGGTAAAAGTGGACTAGTTTCTAATTCAAACATATTTTTGTTGAGAATGACTGAAAGCTGCAGATTTTGGGGCTTTTGAGGAAATCTATTTTGTCTGATGATATTACACTGGAAGAAAATCCCTGACCAGCCCTGCTGTTTGACACTGTGTCAAAAGAAATTGGACCATTTCTAATAAAAACAAAAAGAACACATAGAAACAAAATTGATTTCTCTTTATCGCTGCTGCTGTTGTGATTTGGAACTTTGAGTAAACTTCCTTAGACATCTCTCTGCTCCTCAAGCAGGAATTCATACTATTATTCAACCTTTCCTCTCAGAATATCCTTCCCTTCTTAAAAAATTGTTTTCCGGGAGCAAGTGTATTCTTAATCCCCATTACACAGTGTGTGATACTGGTTCATTTACTCTTCTCTGCTGCTTCACTGTAGCGAGTGTGTAAATGTTTTTGCAAAGGATCTGTTTGCATATGCATAATAACTGTAGTGAGTAACAAAGTGAGGGCAGCCTTTTGCAACAGTTGCTTGTCTTTCAGGCATATATCTGTGGAGAAATCAATGCAGAATGTTGATGGGAGAGATATCTGGCCTCTGACTCTTCCCCCTCCTACACAAAAACAGATGCACACACACACATACACACACTATGGCATGCAAGCACACGCAGTGGGTGAAGATAGCATTGATTTGAAGAGGATACTCTTGCAGTGATTACAGAGTGCTTAACTTGTTATTTCAAATGCATCTGCTCTTGTGAACACACTCAGAAAACACTCAAACAGATGCAAAACAAAAGCAAATAACAACTTCCTACTTTCTTCTCCCCCCCTCCGTGTGTTTCAGACACATGATGCATGTATGGAACGATGGGCGAGACTTATCCTTTACTCCAGATGGTTACCAGGCCAACCCCAAATTGGTTGTGATCGTCTTGAATAGTGAAAGGAAGTGGGAGAAGGTAACAAATGGACACAGTGGATTAACGACAACAGCAAGGGAATAAAAATGTCAAACCACTTTAATTAAGACAGCAATTCCTGAATGTGTTTGTCTTGTTGTGTGTTTGCACAACACAGATGGGCCGTTGGGAGAACGGAACGTTGGCATTGATGTTCCCAGTGTGGCCAAGGTATAACTCCTACGGGGACGAGGATGCAGATGAGAACCATCTCTCCATTGTCACGCTGGAGGAGAAGCCTTTTGTAATTGTGGACAATGTGGACATCCTCACTGGCACCTGCATGAGGAACTCTGTGCCCTGCCGCAAGCATGTCAAAGAGTAAGTGGACACACGTAATATTATTTTGAACAAATACACAACACCTACACTGCTCAAGAGCCATTTAAAAACCACACAAGTTACTAAAATAAAAGCTGACAAAGCCTGATCCGGAGGAGTTGGATGTGTTTGTTCTTAGAACAAGTTAGATCTCAGTTGGATAAAATATGATGTTCCTTGATCTCACACAACTTTTTTAACACCCAATTAGATCTACTTTTATGATTTCCAGTAGACAAAAGATAAATAAATTGACACCTTTCAAACTCAGTTTGTCTAAGAACATAATTGTCAATCACTTGCCCTTTGCTTGTCCACTTTTGTTCTACAAGGATCTCTACTGGGCCCACTCATTTTTACTTTATATAATAATGACTCACCATCTGTTTGTCCTCCAGACTGAAATCCAAATGTATGTGGCAGACAATGTAATATATTCACATGGGCATACTGAAACACAAGCTCATACTACACTCACACACTCTGTGCTCCCTATTAGAACTCAGTGTTCATAACATACATGTCGTGTGTAGCCCCAGAGGTCCTTTTTTTTATCAGGAGAATAGATACACATTTAAGTATTCACATCTCATTCAGTGTAGTTATTTCTGATTCATACAGAACAACTTTAAGCCAAGATGTTAATCACTGATTTCCCCACACATTACAAGTATTTTATGGCCCCTGTTGGTATTGTACAGGAGTAAAACTCAATCCCAACTTCTGTCACAGACTTCAACACATACAGAGAAGTAGTTCTTGTCTGGCATCCAGATAATCAGTTCTGTCAGTATTAATAATTAATTGCCCTCTGTTGCTGTCAGATTGCTAATGCCAGTCTGTCAGTGTTGTTTTGCTACTCCTTTAATTGCTTGTTTCCAAATGTGGTCTTGGTTCAATGTTCCTTTAATACAGTGTGATTTTGTGTGCTGTATTTATGTAGTGAATGTGTTGCATGTTGCAAGTATTACAATTGCTAAGTAAAATTGCTGCCTAGTGTTTTCCTCTGCAGTAATTGTAGTAAAATATTGCTGTCAAGCATTAACATCCATGATCTTAATGTTCCGTATTCTTGTATTGCTTGCATGTCCTTAATATTTGTATCTTTTAATTTGATTTTTAATCTAATTTATTTCCCCATTACTTACATTATTTAAAATATTACCAGATAATTAATCAATCAATCAATCAATCATTATTTGTATTGCGCCAATTCATAACTGTTATCTCAAGATGCTTTGCAAAAAAATCATATGGGATAATATGCAGGAACAATTTCTCCTTTGTATTCCTTGCATTCCTGTTGTCCACACTTCATTGCCACTAACGTGGGGTCGGAGCAGGCCGTGCAATCTCAGTCAACATTTCAATCTTAGTCTTTGAATGTGACAATCACTTGGTTAATTTAACCAATTCTGATACTGAAATAACAATGATCATTTATATTTCAACTCCTGTACTTTTAATTGACCTCACAAATTAGTGGTAAGGTTTTTCATTCTCTACCTGTTTCTTGGCTGCGTTGGATTATGTGACCCATGGAGTGTGGTCCAAATATTCCTGTCTAACTTTTAATCTTGACTTTTTAAGACTTTACTCAGCTGCATTTATCTATTTTCATGATGGTCATAAATAAAATGTTACACGGGAGACGATGAAAGATGAAGCTTTAGTTTTTTTTAGAATTATATACAGGATGCACTCGAGATACATAAGACATAATGGACTTATCAAAATTTTTGATGATTTTTAAATGTTCATAAAGACATGAGATTGAAGTCAATTTATTAATTATATGATTCTTCAAATTCTTAGACAATAACAATTCCAAATAGGATTCCTTATTCCTTTTTTTCTGTGTGAATGTAAGTAATACATTTTAATTACGAGGTCATCTAGCTAATAATAATTGAATGCCTTTTTTTTTATTTTCTAAAAGTGACACTAATAAAACATTTTTTACAAAAAGTTTCTTGTAATTAAAAGAAAATAATTTTAAAACAAATCCATCATCAAATACATGTACAGCCCAAATAGAGAAAGTTTCATGATTAAAGAGTTACAGCCTGTGTTTCTGGCACTAAAGGATAGAAAGCTTTCAGTAGACACTGAATGTTCTCAACTTTTTATGACCTATTGTAAGTTATCATTCATGTTTTTAAAAAGTTCGGTCCATAAAACTTGCTCAAGCTTTTTAAACATCAGCTCAAACATCAATCCTTTAATCAAAAATACATGTAGTAATGTCTATGGCTCTTTCACTTCTTGTCTTGAGCCTCCAGTGTTACCCAGTTAAGGTCTTGTCCCCTTTCTGTTGACCTCAATTTAAACTGCTTCTTTGAAATAAGACATATTCTAAACCTCAAAATATTCTGCTTCTGTCATGTCTGTACACCTCTGATTTATGTTCAGAAAAGAGCATGTAGACAAGCAGTTGGCGTAAAAAAAAAAATCAAGACTCATTTTTTACGAGATTCGTAAAGAGAGACTTTGCATCTATAACCTACAACTTTAACGTGCTCTGCATGCTTTTCCACGGAATTGCTGAATACTAATAAGAATAATTCACGCACCTTATTCAATATTGTAAAAAAAAACTGACAAAACCAACAGCATCAGTCCCACGGGAAGTCTTATCCATTTAGTTATGTGATGACTTTTCATCTTTTTTCCCTGACAAAATCCTGACAGTAATACATACAGTCTCTAATTTCATATTGGGTAGAATAGTATTACTTGGTAGTTTGAACAATTCCACCTCCAAGATTACGCTACTCAAACAGAGACTGTTAACCACTTAAAGCAAACTACCTGCAGCCTTGACACGCTGCCAGGTACCAGGTCAGTCACATGTCACACGTCTTAAATTACATTAAACTGAGCAGTGATGCATCAGAAGTCACAGTTTTAAGTATACTTGATGTCAGTGCTACTCAGTTGACCACAACATACTGCTCCATAGACTAGAATGGTGGGCGGGACTTTCTGGTACTGTACTGAATTGGTTTAAAAAATAGTAACATAAAGGAACCATTTAATTGTCCTTTTGGTAATTATGAATCTGAGTGTAGAAAAATAATATCTGGCGTTCCCCAAGGATCAATTCTTGGGCCCATTCTTTTTTAACACCTAACTTGCCCAGATTCTGCAATACCATATCATCTCTTACCATGCGTATGAAAATTACACACAACTCTATATCTCAGTGTCATCGCAAGATTACAGTCCCTTACACTTACTGAGTAAGTATATTGAAGGACTCAATGAGTGGTTGTGCCAACATTTCTTACAGTTATATTAAGAAAAAACTTCAATACTTGTCTCAGGCCCTAAAGAAGAAAGGTTAAAAGTAAGTGCATACCTTGACTCCATGTCACTGAAATCTACAAATCAAGCTAGACAGCTTATTGTAATTATGGACTTGGATCTTAATTTTAAAAGCCACATAGAGACGGAGACAAAATCAACCTATTACCAGCTAAAAATATAGCAAGAATCAAAGGATTTCTTTTTCAGAAGGCTCAATAATTGTGACTGTGTTTTCACAGTTCTGACTAAAAAATCTATCAGACAGCTGCAGCTCATCTAGAACGCTGGTGTTAGAGTCCACTCTAACACCAAGAAGGTAAAACACATAACACCCGCCCTCAGATCTCTACACTGACTTCCTGTGAGTCAAAGGATAGATTTTAAAATCCTGCTCCTCGTTTATAAGGCACTAAATGGTCTTGGACCAAAATACCTTTCAGATCTTGTAGTCCCTTAAGAGGCATCCAGACCTCTCAGGTCCTCTGGGACAGGTTTACTCACTGTTCCCAGAACAACACCCGCTATATATATTTTAGTTGACTCGATTTAAATAGTCCATATTTTTATTGTTCTTTAATTATATTGCTAGGTATCATTACCTCCCTAATAAACACTAAACAATAAATCCAAAGTAAAAGTTATTTGCAGATGATAGAATACTATTGTAGCCTTAAATTGCATAACTTGAATTTCCTTTAGAAACATTTTAATGCTATGAATCCGTCTAGTATTCAGTAGTAATTAATGTTCAAAATCAAATGTAGAGTTGCATATAGAGTTCAAACTTCATGAATTATTTAATTTGGTGCATTCAATATGGTTTTGGAATTTGTTTAGCTGTGTTAAATGTGCTTACTTTTGACTGTTCGCTGAGTGGTTTCTTGCCTTTATACTAATCGATTTATCTGAATTTAAATTTGCATTTAGCCGACTGGGAAATTAGTCGCTAGGAAAATCCCTGCTATTTGGATTCCAAACCAGGAATAAGAATGACCATTTATCTTACTGGCAAATTCACAGTTACTGTAAGTCCATCAATGTTCAGTGTCCCTTTTGTAAAATACTGTAAATGAATAAGTCCCTGCCTGAGCATCACCTGGAGCAAACAACAGCAACTCTCACCAGGCATGGCTTGTAAACTATTTTGTTCAGCAGCTACAAAACATCCAGAATGTTCTCATCTGCCCTGTCATCAACCTCCCCAAGTTCTTTTTTTTACCCCTCCCCAACCCCCTGTCCCTCCTCCTGACTCGCTGCCAGTGGCTGTTCACATCAAATTCTAAATTCCTGGTCCTGGCAGTAGAGGCTCCTCTGGGAGTCACATGCTTGTATCTGCAGGCTACAGTCTACCTGTATTCACCAGCCTGTGCTCTATGCTTTACTACAACCAGCCGCTAAGCTCTCCACTCCCTGCGGCAGCTTCATCATCATTTCACCTGGCCTTGACTCTTCTGTCTGCTGCTTCTCAATAGTGAAATGTCCTACCCACTCCAGGTGGGACAGCAGAATTACTTTATACTTCCCATTCTTAAAAAATGACTCTTTCCGCTGAATGAATATCCCAATTTTTCATCCTCTCCCTGCACTTGCTTTAGAAAAACATCCCTTTGAACTGTTTACTTACATGTTTCTATGCTTGATTTGAGCATGTCTTTTTCTGGCATGCTCTCGTCAGGATCACAGAGATATTTTGTTATCTGTTATCAGTACACTAAGTTGCTTGTAAAACAGTATCAGCGAATTAGATCAAAATGTTTACCAAATTCACATTGACTTTGTTGATCTTCTTCATTAAATGGGATTATTTCTATCTATATGCAGTGTTTTCTCACCTCACCACTCACCACCTGACTGCATATATATCACTTTCTCTGCTGCAGCAACAGCATGGGCTGCATGCCTTGAATCTTCCTCTAACACACATTTTATTAGTTCAAACTTCAAAGTAATTGAAATTCACATCACAACCAAACAAAATGTCAAATGTATAAAACATCTATTAAGCCACAAATTAGCTATTTTTGTGTTAATTTATGCATTTAATGTATAGTCTCACTTGTAATTCTGCTTTCTGTCAATTGATAAAGCATATTTTAAGATTTAACCTCAGTGTTTCCATATAATGTCTGCTTTGAATGATCAACCCAGCCTAATACTTTGAAAGATTCTTTCTTCAGCCACACGTCAAACAATATGAGGGAAGTTTTACTTTGAAAATGCTTTAAATGCATTTTATAGTAGCTGTAATGTGTTGAAGGCCTTGTGTGCAAACAGTTCAGATATATATATATATATAGCTTCAAAAAGTGAGTAAGAGTAAAAACTTTTCTTCAGAACCTTCCTAAGGTTCTTTAAGCATCTTGGGCTTTCTCCAATTATCTCCTGTATATTGACACCTCACTGAGAAGCTCTGTCACAATACACGGCAGCTTTTTACTCCAAAGTATGTTCTCCCATTGAGCTCATATTTGAGCTTGTCTGTATAAAACCAGTAAAGAGTAAGTAAACATGAATCATAATTACTGCAGGTTTATGTGTGACTGGCTCAGTACTTTATCTCCATTGTGCTTATGATTGATCACTTGGCCACACAGTTAAAATGCACAACATAAGACTATATATTTGGTTTTTTTTTTTATATTCCAATCATGAGTGGCAGTATTATTCTCAATGGATGTCAAATTTTATGCCAGACAATTGGAAACATTTAAATCTCCTTCAGATTGTAATTAGTTTAGGAAAAGATTGGCTGGGCTACCCACTTCGGAATTGCAAATGTAATTACTCTTTTTGAAGATTTATTAGCTTTTTTATTTATTTTTCAAACAAACACGATCAACCACTTCCCTTTGTGTCAGCTGTGTTCTACACTAAAGACCAAAACACTCATTTTTAAGCATGATTGACGAAGAACAGCAGAATATCCTTACATTTGAGATGTTTGACATTATTATACATTATTATTATTATTATTATTACTATTATTATTATTATTATTATAAAATGCAGAAACCATTCACAGATCATCAACAATAACAATACCCTTAGTCCTGACAATTAATGTGGGTTCAGTACCCTGTAAGAAATAATAATGGATGAATCGTTGAGAGACCCTTATCATTTTTTAATGATCGATGATAATAGTAGTCATTGTTTCTCGTCAACGAGGTTCTAATCACAGTATATGGCTCTAATGATAATATCAACTGTAATCATGCATGCACTTTTAATTTTTTCAGGCTGAATCTCCAAAGGCTTTTTATCAACTTAAACAGTTACTAAATCTTTCCTGTTTACTTTACAATGACCATATCTCATTACTGAGCCTTCATGTGCCCCCTCAAGTTACATTTTATATCTGCACTTAATCCTTTGTATCTACTCAGTATGATGTGTCACCTTAGCTAAGGGGTGCACGAATAGAGTGACTAATAATTAAGTAATTAGAATTTCATGAGTCATTACTAGCTGTGCCACCAAATGCCTGATTCATTGTTGAATTGAGGAATTATTTAGAACAAATCATGAATTGATCAGGTTGGTTCTGATTCATTGCTGGCTCATTCTTTAGGAGCTACTTATGTTGTTGTACGCCATGTTGTAAAGTGTTACCAGTTAAACTCGTCAACTGTTCTCCCAACCTTAGATAAATTGCATAGGATTCAATGTACATGAGTGAGTGGTCACAGGCCCAGATGACCTGTTTCTTCCTTGGCCTTTGTTGACGTTACATTTTCTGTTTAGATGTCCATCCACCCATGTGTTCATACACTTGAACATACAACCAATTATCCATAAGCACTGCGTTTATTCAGTCACTACTTCCATCTTTTATTTGTGTGTTTGTTGTTACAAAAGTAAGACATGCATTGAACAGATGTACTGTATGTGTATCTCCCAGAGTCTGTTTTTTTTCTGTGTGAGAGTATGTGTAATTATGTGTGATTGTGTGTTTGTGTTTACATAGTGACATAAGGACACAGAGAGGGCTCAGCTGGGAAGAGCTAATGCATACAGTACGTGTGCATTAAAACACCTGGGGCACTTACTGTACATACACTGACTCTCACATATGTATGTATAAATACAATGCCCTCTTTCTCTCTCACACATACACATTATCAAACACACACACACACACACACACACACACACACATTATGCTGCAGATACAGTTAACTGTAAAAAGATCTTTTAATCCTTTGACGGTTTGGTCCTTTGACAGTTGCTCCCTGTGTTTTCTGTGTGCAATTCTCTCAGTTCTTTCTTAAACTTTTTCTTGGATCGTAGTCAGCTGAAATGTTAAGTGAAAAGGTCACAGAAATTGCTGTTCCAATCCATACATGCTATATCAGAAGATGGGTGACATGGGAATGAAATAAAGTTTTCATGAAAATACTTTTGAAAATGCTGGTAGGGTTTAATAGATCATGAGAATCATTTGATCCGACAATTCAGATTAGTTCGCTGCTCCCAGGTCCTTGGGGATGGCTGTCAGGAAAGCTTACTTAAACATCCTTTTCTATTCTGTGCATCGTCTCTGCATGGCTGTGGTGCTGCATGTGTGTAGGTATGCTGCAAGATTAAGAGAGATACCTCCTTATGGACAGAATCAAAGAAACAGAGGAGGGGGAAGAAAAGGAAAGCGAAAAAGTAATGTGGAGAGAGACGTGGGGAAGGACAGCTGATATTTTAATCATGTGGGTTGGTTGTTCTGCAGAGCCCAGCTCTATTTAAAGCCCGGCAGCATCTGCTCAGTACCCCTGAGTTTTCAGGCACTAAGGGAAACACACACACACACATACACACATAGTTAAATTCACACACCGCACAAGCTCTTTCTGTCCTTCAGCTGTATTTATGGTTACTCTGCACTGTCATGATTCTAGTTTTACTGTGCGATCGAGCCGGCAGATGTGGAGTGAGCAGGAACAAGCAGTACAGTTACACTCACACTTCACACACTCGCCTCTTAAACCGGGAAATGTCCTCTAATATGGAGAAGTATGACCTAATTATTTTGCACATATGTTTGTGTGTCTCTGTGTTGCAGTAACAGCACATCAGGAGGCTCCTACATTAAGCAGTGCTGCAAGGGCTTCTGCATCGACATTCTGAAGAAGATTGCCCGGAACGTCAAGTTCACCTATGACCTTTACCTGGTCACAAATGGAAAACATGGCAAGAAGATCAACAATATATGGAACGGCATGGTTGGAGAGGTACGTTATCGCTTTGCCTATAGAGTTTGTCTCTATGACTTTCTATGTAATTAACAGGAAACCCTTTTTTTTTTTTTTTTTTTGCTTTTTTGCTTTTTTCCTATCTTAACAAACATGAAGCACAACAAAACATCAATACAGTGAGGGGCTCCATCTTAATTTTTACTTTTATGAAGTCTTTCAACTAGCCAAGCTTAGCTTAGCTTAGTTAGCTTGTCTTAGCTCAATTTAGCTTAGCTAAGTTCAAACACTGAAAACAGGGAGGAAGTGGCTGTTGAGGCGAGGCAACCAAGCGCTGTCTCGTTGTTCAAGGATTTGCCCACCTGCAGCTGTAAAGCATCCAGCTGTTGAATGACTCATTGTACAGGGCTGATACAGCAGTCACTTCTTAGGGTTGGATCTATATGATGTATCAGCTTCACTTTTCAATGTAGTGTGCTGCTTTGCTATAGTCTATGACAGACCAAATCTATCAAACAGCGTTGCTCAGACATATTTCAACACATCTTTCTGCTCTTTAGCCTTCGTGATGCGTAATCCAGAGCTCTGTGGGCATGTTGGCTCTTAAAAGACTAAAATCTGGTTTACATCTTTCCACACAATGTCTTACAAATAAATATGCCATATTAAGTATAGAATTCTGTTGCATCTTTTCACAGGTTGCAACGTATAAGTAATCTGTCTTCTTTTACATTCTACAGGAATTTACTTTCAATTATTATTAATATTATTATTAAAGTATTCACATTTATGAAAGTTAATGCTGTTTTTATTCTATTATCTTTTATTGTGTACAAAAACAATCAAATATCCCCGTCCTGTCTGTGGCACTCGGCCCTGTGCTTATTTATTCCTACTAGAGAAGTGTCTCACTGTTGTGTTTTTTAATCTTTTATGTACAACAATGAAGGTTTGTTGCACAGATGAATAAGCTATAAACGGCTTTGGGTAGAGACACAAGACTAAATAGAAGAATCCGTTTGTTGTAGGCTTTGGTCTTTTCATGGGATTTGTTGACTTTAAGAATATGGTGGATTATTGCCAGACTTATCCTGTAAGGCTTCATTCTTTTCTCCAATTTGAAACAAAAAGGGTCTGTATCATAACACCACCAGAACATTAGGACACAGGACTGGAAGCTGCGACTTTATATCCATTCATGCATCTTTTAACACACATTGTGACGTACAAAAAATAAACTGTATGATATACCGGTAATTGCTTTCTGATATATAAAGGGTGTGTCTTTTTTTGAAGTAGTTAGGGTTCTTGTTTTTCAAATGCGATCACTTCTGCAACACTAAAAAGATAATTTGCCATCATTAAGTCACAACCTTTTATTATATACCTAAATGCATTTTATGTGGTCGATAACATTTCTCATTGAAGATGCAAACGACTACTAAAGACTGAAGATTTTTAGTGTTTCTGGAATGATTTTTTCATTCACAGATTCAATGGAGGCTAAGTGCTGTCACAGTTAAATCATTAAAGGTCAACACTGAAACTCAAACGTCTGATGATAACGGAACCTGACAATATGATCCATGGATGGCGGTAATGTTTTTTGGGAGCTGGAAGCTAGAGGCCTCGGTTTAGAAAATTTGATCTGAAAACATAAAATTCTGAAATTTGCTCACTAAAAATGACATCTGTATGAGCAAAATCTCTGTCTTCCAGGAGACATTTAGACAGAAATGTTGGCTATGAAAAAGACAGCTGTATTTTTACTTTTATGTGATATGGCTGAAAATGCCCTCCAACTATTGATGACATTCTGTGCTTCTATCCTCAGTCACTGTGATATTTCAAATCACCAGTAAAAAGAAGGGAACAATTCAAAGGAGAATTGTCTGAAGTTGTCCAAATGTTTACAGAACTTGTTTTATCTCTGGCCGTGCAGGTTTTTTAGTCACGCGCTCACTGCTACTGTTGTTCTCTCTGTCAACCAGGTGGTGTATAAGAAGGCGGTGATGGCAGTCGGTTCCCTGACCATCAATGAGGAGCGGTCAGAGGCTATTGACTTCTCCGTGCCCTTTGTGGAGACTGGCATCAGCGTCATGGTGTCACGAAGCAATGGGACCGTCTCTCCGTCTGCCTTCCTCGGTAAATCTATCAGTTATGTCTCCCGAAATCAAAATCACTTCTGTTTTTCTCTCTCTTCTTTTCTCCAACTATCCCCTCGGTGAGCTGACTACTAGAAGAAACAAGAAAAAAGGGAGGGGCTCACATGCTGGCAAAACCCTGCCTAAAATGGAATATTTTATTCAGACAGTATATGCTGGCCAACTTCCACTTGTACCCTGACTTTATCTGGGCCTCAGCACCCTAAGCACATAAATATTTCTAGCAGAGCAGAGGAAGAGGAGTGTGCCAGCTGTCTTTTGAAAACTCAGCTACAGACAAAGCATTCTTGATACCCTCCTCTCTTCCTCCTCCTTCTTCTCCTCCTCCTCCAGTTGTGTAGATGACTAGAAACTGAAGCGTTCCTCCATGCTCGCCTAATGTATTGTATTGTCATTGGAGCGAGACAGGGAGCGAGGGTGTGTATTAGACCATGCGTGTGTTGGTCCCTGTGTATCAAGCCATGTGTCAGAATGCGTGTGTGTAAGATGAATAAAAAAAAGTGTGTGTGTCTGTGACACAGCAGGAATATATTAGAACGTTTGTGTATTGAATCAAGGATGTGTGGAGAACGAGTGTGCTTTGGCCGTATGTATGCTAAGGGGTGAATTCTTTGTGTGTGTGTTTATATAAAAGTGTATTGTATTAATGTGTGTGAGAGTGTGACTGAGTGTGTGTGTTTAGCCTGGGCCAGGGTATCAGTGACGGTTCAGTATCTCTCGCACTCATATTAGAGGCACCTCAGTGCACAATCTCTCAGGGTTGGCTAACCCTGGCAGTCATATACTTACACATATAGTCCTCACACACACACATACAATTTGTCGAGGTTTCGCGTCTCTTGCACTCATCCTGCTCTCTGAACTTCTGTCCTGATATACACCAAACACATGCGGACTCTCTCACACACACATGATCACACACTCAAAATCACACCTGCCCAAAACAGGGCACATCAGATCACTAGGAGTTTTGATTCTTCTCTCTCCTCCCCTCTCTCTTACTGTCTTTCTCTCTCCCCCCCCCCCCCTTTCCTCCTCTATCTCCCCCGCTCCAGGCCTCTCCGTCTCCCTCTCTCATCCAAGGGAATAATGAGAAATATGGAAATTTGCTCCGTCAAACTCTCTGTGACTAACTCTCCCACTCCTCCCCTCCCTCCCTCCTCTGTCTGTCTTGCCCTCTCCCCCATCTCCGTGTCTATCATCTTTACCTCCCTTTAACTCCCCCTTGTCTCTTTTGTCTTTTATTGAGTCCATCTCCTCCTTTCTATCCCTCACTTTTCATGCATCTTCTGCTCCTCCTCAGTGTCTGTGTCTCTCTCATGTGCTCATTTTCTTTAAAAGAAAACTCACCCCCTCTCTCTCTCTCTCTTCTCCGTCCTTTTCAGAGCCCTTCAGTGCTTCAGTTTGGGTGATGATGTTTGTGATGCTGCTCATCGTCACAGCCATCGCCGTCTTCCTCTTTGAGTTTGTAAGTCCACTGGGCTTCAACCGCAACTTGGCCCAAGGCAAAGGTAGGATGGCATCCATCTGGAAAATCTGGAATATAACACCAATCATTGCTCTACAGAGCAAGAAGCAAACAAATCTAGGTTCCCCCCTGGAGCAAAAGAATGACCTGTTAGTATTCTGATTTCAGAAAATTCAGCACTAACAATTCTGTCCAAGTGTAACAGTCACCAATACTTAAATGGGAGAGATAATCCGAAATAAACCTGGTGCTGCACTGCTGGCTGTAAGTTGAATGTTTTGATCTAAGAAAATTACATTAACCATTCAGATGCGCTGAAGGCCAATCCAGGTGTTGTGATCTGAACCTTATTCTAAAAAATAAACTTCTTTGCTTTCTTGAGATGAGAAGTTCATTCCATGACTCATGACTGTACAACAATACAAAGCCAGAGGCAACCGCATGTTGGCTTATTTCAGCACACATATACCACAGCCTAACTCAGCCCTAAGAAATGAAATGATATCTTCCATAATAGTGTAAGATAAGATAGGATAAAAATGAATGTCATTCATTCATAATGTTGGAGCCAGGTTGCTGTTACATTACAGTACAAGGAGAAAATCAAAAGAGCATCAAATATAAGAGAAAACAAGAAACATGAAGTGTTATATAAGTATTAAGAGGATAAGGGTTCAATTCAAAGAAAATGTGCCTAAAAGAAGGATGAACAGAGGTAGAATCAATCAAATAACGTAATGGCATTATTGACAGTAGTATTGGCAGTTCAGTCACAGCACCAGGCTCTGATTATGAAAGCTCCAGGTAACGTCCACACAGAAAATACTACATGATACAAGACAAGGAGTGATAGAACACATGATAGTAATGATTATGTGAAGAAACATTACACATGTAAATTAACATGATGATACATAGATAGATAGATAGATAGATAGATAGATAGATAGATACATACATACATACATACATACATACATACATACATACATACATACATAGATAGATAGATAGATAGATAGATAGATAGATAGATAGATAGATAGATAGATACTTTATTAATCCCGAGGGAAATTCAAAGCATCCAGTAGCAGTTTACAAAAGACATGCATGACATGAAACATTACCCCATTAGGGTTTGGAAAGGGGTAATGAGTAAGGAATGAGGAGGTGGAATCCTTTACGATGACTGATTTAAAGATTTTTTTTTATTGATTACCATTTGGAGTTTAAGTCAATGTGCATTACTACCCTCCTGCTGGAATTAACTTATTATAATGAGGATATTAGAATGACAAACAGCCTGTATTTGACTTGATTATGTAAAGGTTAATTTAGTTGGCCAGAAGAACCTTTGATTTTCAATTATTGATTGAAAAAAGTATTGATTGCTTGTGGCCCCCGCAAATGTCTATTGTCCACAATGACTGATGAAAATGTGAATAGAAAATGATTGACAAACCGTCACATTGAAGTTTATTTACAATGTCTGCCCCTGAAGGAAATATGTTGCCCTCGTCATGCATCTTAAAGCTTTTTTCTGCGCTTTTCTTTTTGAGGATGTTTGTTATCAATACGTTTTTGCAGTGGCAGGTCTGATATGAAAGAATAAGTATCTCTGTAATGACAACATTTTTCGGCAGCACATAGGCAAACGGTAAGCCAGTCGTTTTCCCAGAAAAGGAGAAAAAAATATATTGTAGTGTCCATTATTACACTATCACATAGCCAACCCTTAATCAGCCTTGTTTTATCAACTGAAAATGTGACTTTAAAATTTCACATTCCTTTATATGCTCTAGGGTTTCTTGGTTCTTCTGTGCTCGGCATTTTAATTTTCTCCATCTGCTGCCCTGCCTCTCTTTCTTTCAGACCCACACGGTCCTTCTTTCACCATCGGTAAGGCCATATGGCTGCTGTGGGGTCTGGTGTTCAACAACTCTGTGCCGGTGCAGAACCCAAAGGGCACCACCAGCAAGTTCATCGTATCAGTCTGGGCCTTCTTTGCTGTCATCTTCTTGGCCTCCTACACTGCCAACCTGGCTGCCTTCATGATACAGGAAGAGTTTGTGGACCAAGTTACCGGACTGTCGGACAAGAAGGTGGGATTACAGCAGATGGACACACTGATATACACTCAGAAGAAACAAAATTCATTCACAGTCAGGGCTGCTTTTGTAATGGATGCGGCCCTGCGGCCAGACAGGACTCTCTGGAGAGGGCCCTTGGGCTTCAACAGTCCAACCCCGCTGGCCGTTGCTGTCACCATGCTAACACTGCCAGCACAGCAGACCCAGGGGCACTCACACACTCAAACACACAGTCTGCATAGATCAAAGACGTGTGTGTGTGTGTGTGTGTGTGTGTGACAGTGTCAGCAGAACCCCAGCCATTCTTACGCTACACTGGACACACAATGATGATGACTGATGAGTCCACTCCACTGTCTATCCCTCCTCTTTTCTCCTCTGTCTCTTCTTGTCACTCTCCTCCTCTCTGTGCGTCTCACACTTTTCCTTGCTTACACGTAATGCCTTTCTTCCCCTTGTTTTTCGCTTACCTTGTCCTGTCTCGCTGTCACTCAGTCCAGTTCCTTGTATTTTAACCTCTTTGTTGGTTTGGTTTGGTTTGGATTTTTGTTTTTGTTTTTCATTGTTTCTTCCTTCTCCTGTCAGATCCCTCTTCTAACAATCCATCTCTTTTCTGCTCTCCTTCTTTTTCTCCCACAGTTTCAGAGTCCATACTCCTATTCCCCTCCATTTCGTTTCGGGACCGTTCCTAACGGCAGCACTGAGCGCAACATCAGGAAGAACTATCCAGATATGCATCAGTACATGACCAAATACCATCAGACCGGCGTCGTGGACGCGCTAGTCACCCTCAAGACCGGGTACTGTAAACTTGTCAAGCTAACTAACTTCAAGTTGAGACAAATTATACCTGAGAGGATAATTCTGTTTTCTGACAGCATGTATCAACAAACATGTGAAAACAAACACAAAAAAGATATTGCAGGCCACATGGAGGGCTCGCACTGGCTCATGCTAAAATGCAGCAGTTTCTTCTTTCAGTATTTCTGTCCCTGAAAGTAAAATGCAGACTCTGCCTGTAAGTGCTTATTATTTCATCTTGTTGCTGCTGGAAAGAAGGAGCTGCCCAAACAGAGACAGAGTAATTTGTTCTGGAGTTTGCTCTCTATTTCTCGCTCCTAAACACAAACTAATAGAAGGACAACTACCGTGGTTTTATTTGTTTATTAGTTATGTGTGCTTTGATCTTTAGGGTATTTTACGCCACATAACATTTAACTTTTTACTTTGGCCTGCAATTATTTTATTGATACTGCATCACAAATTGAACCAATTAATACAAAATGAAAACTCTATAGTTGATGTGTTCAGCCAAATCAACGTTGTTTATTTAAATTATTTTACTAAATATTTTTAGGTAGAAGAAAATGTTTGGAGTTTCGTTAACATTTCAGTAATTTCCTAAATAAATACAAACAAATTATCTAAAAACAAGTTCAAATGCTGTGGCCCTTAAATTAATTATAGTATTAGTCTGAATATCTCTTAACATCTTTGGGACAACAGATGCTCAATGATCCGATTTAACATATGCACTTTGGTGAATGGTTTAATTCAAAGTGTTTTTATATTCACACTCACATATCTAATATGGAAGCCCAAGGGGTCTTTATTAGCACGAGGGTTTATTCAATGGGCCGTATAAAAAATATATTTTCTCTATAATTTAGTCATGATAGGGGCTTTGCAGCTCCGTACAGCAGTCCTGTGGTATCAGCTCTTCTTTCATTGTGTCTGGTTAACAGTCATACATCAACCTTGTTTTTTTGGCTGAGCTCAGCCATATCATGCCCACATAGGGGATTGTAGCGTCAGATACAAATTACTGTCCCATACTTTGAATTCAGCTTGTCATGTCAGAATAATGACAAAACCTGCGAGTAAAAGATTACAGCTCAGTGTGAACAATAGCATTCTTTTGTGCATCATGAATATTTACTGTATCAGAATTCAAATGGCTAAGCCACAGTCCACGTTCAGGCTGAGTAAACCAGCTCATTTGTTCAAGGATCTGAGGAAAAATGTTACAGCCACAACAAAGTATGTATTGTAATTAGCTTTGTAGCCAAAACTGAGTCTTTTTTTTGGTCCTAAATGCCCTAAATACATCATAGTCATTACAGTAAACATTACATGAAATGTATTATCTTTTAAAGATTTACATTTAAAAAGGCACATGCAGCCATGAAACAGAAAAGTATCTGTTTATTCTGTCATTGCGTGGTTTTTTTTAGCCACACCATTTACAACCCCTAAAAGTAAATACAGTCAATTAGCGATACATTTCTCAGTGGGTGCACCACTGACTGAAAAAGCTGTCATGCTTGTTGAGCACTGCAGGTAATACCTTCTGAAATACCTGCCTGGATGCTGCCACTGCCACTGCCTCTGCCTCACTATGCTGCCTTCCTCTGGCTCTGTACTCTGGCTAACAATATACAATCTTTTCTGATTCATAACATCCTCTGCAGTCTTTATATTGGAAGTTATTGTTTCTGTTGGTAGCACAGTTTTGAATTAAGTTTGTCATACAAGAGAAGTCTGAGACAAGAAAGCCAAACTGAATAGCCTATAGTTCTTTAAAGCCAGAAAGATTCAAATTTACCATGACGATGACTCAAAACAAAAATGGCCTTTGCAGTTGAACCACTAAGACACAGAGAACATCAGTAAAACCTGCAAGCTTTTCTTACGTTACATAGCTCAATGGACGTACAGAGGAAGGGTTGCAGGTTAACAAAGATTCCCTTTGAAACATTGACAACTCTGAGCAGCTGTGGCTAAGTGGTATCTCTCAACCAGAAGGTCGGGGATTTGATCCCCAGCTCCTGCAGCCAGTCACATGTGGAATGGTCCTTGGGCAAGTCACTTATGCCCAAATTGCTGCCACTGCTGTGTCAGCACTGCAGCGTGTCAGTGGATAAGTTAATAAGTTAATACTGATGGACACTTTACTGATCACCGTGATCGTGGTGTGAATGGGTAAGTGTGACCTGTCAAAACCGCTTTGAGATAAGTGAAATCCAAGCTCAAGTCCATTTACCATCCCTTGCTACCACTTGGACTTATGTCGGGACTCTTTGGGATGATGTGAACTTCAGGGTGGATACATTTCTTGACCTGGGGAAGTGACTTCCAATTGTCTCTTGATGCGTGGCAAATTCAATGTAAGATGGGACTCAAGTGAATTACCTGTAGCTTTATATTCAACTCATTTTACAAATTCAAACAAGTGCCTGAGTACACTTCCAAAAATGCTGAACTATTCCAATATACCAATATCATATGCTGTCACAGGTTTGTTATGATTAGGAATAGCAAGTTGTTTATTTAAAAGTTGTTGTTGTCTTCCCATATTATATTAACTAAATGTGGCCTGCTTTGGTAATATCATGAAATAATAGAAAAATGTATACAATATATTCATATCTATTTGTATACTGAATATATACATAGATAGGAGAGAAAACCATGTGATTCCCGGTCTGGATAGCAAATCTCAAATTTGTCGTTCTCTCACAGAAAACTGGATGCTTTTATTTACGACGCTGCCGTGCTGAACTACATGGCGGGCAGAGACGACGGCTGTAAGCTGGTCACCATCGGCAGTGGTTACATCTTCGCTACCACAGGTTACGGCATCGCACTGCAGAAGGGATCCTACTGGAAACGCCTGGTGGATCTGGCCATACTGGGCATCATAGGAGACGGTGAGAGCAACTCACACGCTAACACACATTCTGCATTAACTCGGTAACACTGCAATAAAGTTTCAAAGTTGCTCCAGGCTTTAAGTGTCTTTACAGCTGGGCCATTGCTCAGATTTCCTCCTTTTCAACACTCCCCCAACACTCCCCCCCCCTCCCCTCTGTCAGAAAGCTATCAAGGGCTAGTCTTAACACACCATTTCATCATCATTACTCCGTGTGACTCCGTGTGGCTTTTTGTGTGTGTGTGTGTGTGTGTGCACGTGCGTGTTTGCGCGTGTGCATGTGTGTGTGCCCATCGCGGTCCGTTATGTTTACTCCTCCAGATTGCGCTGTAAAATAAGCTGCGAGATGGTGCGAATGGAAGAGAGAGAATGAGCCAGACAGGAATCAAACTGCTGAAACCCCTAAAGCGCTCAGTTTCAGACCGGCCCTTATATTCAGGGCAAAACGACTGCATGCGCATGTGACACACAAACGCACTCTCAGTCTGATAATAATTCCTTCCATCTTTCTTTATCACTCCATCACTATCAGTTCCCCCCCTCCTCCTCCTCCCACTACAATCCCTTTTTCACTCCACCTCCTGTCTCCTTTCCATTACGATCTATTTACCACTTCACCTCTCTCACCTCCTTCCCTCTCCATCTTCCCTCCTAATGATACTCACTTTTTCCCCAACCCACCTCTTTTTATTCCCTCCATCACCCATCTCCTTCCTCTCTTTTTCTCTCTCACTGCTTTTCCTCTTTTTCTTGGTTATCTCAGAACACCTTAAACCTTCTCTTTTCCACTTTTTTTATATCTAACAGGTGAAATGGAGGAGCTGGAGGCCCAGTGGCTGACTGGGATCTGCCACAACGAGAAAAACGAAGTGATGTCAAGTCAGCTGGATGTGGACAACATGGCGGGTGTCTTCTACATGCTGGCCACAGCCATGGGCCTCGCCATCCTCACCTTTATCTCTGAACACCTTTTCTACTGGAGGCTGAGATACTGCTTCACCGGAGTCTGCACGGGAAGGCCAGGACTGCTGTTTACTATCAGCAGGGTGAGGAGGATGAAATGTTTCTTTTCCTATAAGCTTAACCTGCATTTCCACAGCAGGAACCTTGTTCACTTCTGGTTGCTGTGTAGTAGTTTTTGCCCGCTCTGCATTTGAGTTATTACTTTCAGACGTTGCTTGTAGAATTTGTATTGCTGAACGTTTGCTTACTGATCAAACAACCTCCTCAAGAGTGCAACAGCATCGATTCAGAAACACTGGTTGTTGCAATATCAATATGAGGTCTCTGGATGTGAACTTCTTGTAATGTTATCGATGTTTAAACTGTAAACTAAACTTGCAGGCTACTCTAAAAGGCTGATGACACCAAGAAAAATAGGTTTAACTATTATTGCCTAAAGTCTCACTTGAGTGGATGGCAAAGATCAAATCTCAACTACAACAACAAAGGTAGGGGCTAACATTATCAGTGGATCCCTACAAAGGGGTTTGATAAATGTTAGAAACACTGAAAACCAATGCAGGATCATTTACAGCAGTTAGGAAACATTTTTTTTACTCTGATGAAGGTTTACTGTAATCAAGTGGCTTTTGTCATGTGTCCTTTTACTGAAGACATACAATTGAATGTCCTTGGTAATAATTGTGATGTCCTCTTCGTTGCAAGTTGTTGACTCATATGAAAGTGTGGGGGAAAAAAATCCTGTTTGAAAGTGAACTCGTCACAACCTTGAACAGTTTAATGAATTCATATGTTTCAGTTACTTTTATTTTCTACAACATACAGCAGTAACAGGTCGTAATCTCAGTTCTCCTGAGCTGCTTACACAGCAAGAAAGTCATTACAATTCTTGGCCACACAGTTTATTGAACCTTATTGTTCATCAGTTCAGATGCTTTCATCATACTGTTACATTTTTCTTTTCTTTTTTTTTTAATGATGATGGACTTTAAAATACAACAAGAGCTCAGCAGGAGTAAAAAATATATATCAAAAAGGTTTGAATGTGGTTACATACTGAAGCAGGAAAAATCAACAGAAAAAACATCACATTATTGCAACTTGGAGGACAGCTGCCAAGCATTTGTGGTGTTAAACAAAATCAATTAACACATCACACAGTAAACTAAAAACCCATTCCTCTGTTGCTGTCTTATCAGTGCAAACATTGCATCCCTATGCAAAGCAGTCCGTTTTTAATCCTTCATCTGTCTAATTTGCCTAATCTTCACTCAGTGAGTGTCTACTCAGATGTGCTTGAATGCAAACAGGACGACGTAGAAGGGACTTAAAGTTGTGTAAATGTCGAAACTCACATCTCACATTCAACAGTTTAGGGAACATTTCAATATTTGATTATGTGTTTCTTTCTATGATTTGCAGATCATATGTATGAAACATGTACAAAAATGATTGTTGCCTGTTATGTTGTGTGATTTTGTGTGTTTGTGTGCGTGTATGATAAAACAAGAGATGTGTTTACCAATGTTATGATTGTTACCTAACAAAAACTAAAACGTAAAAATCCCAAATTTTCATTAACTGAAACTAAAATAAAAACAAGGCTTTTCAACAAAAAAAAGATAATTAACTGTGTTTACAAAACTAACTAACCTGGGACGCTGACTTGTTAAGGTGAGGCATGAAGTTTGTGTGCACATACGAAGGAAAGCATGTGTTTACCCTTTCAATAACATATCTCCAATAATCATTTCTACTTGAACCTTTAGCATTAGTAAGCGACAAGAGACGTTAGGCTACTGACCACCCAAGCCTATTTTATCAGTCATGACTTAACACAATGGTATTTTAATTCTTTATTTGTACTCAAATATATAACTGATAACTTAATGTTAAAGTAAAGGTTATTTGAATATAATTTCTGAAATTGTATGATGTTTATATTGTCTGTCTCTTCACAGACAAGTATCCCATATTTTAAAAAACTAAAACTAAAAAACTCAACTTAAAATAACAAACCAGCATTAAAAACTAATTAAAGCTAAACTGACGTGGAAAAAAAAAAGTCAAAATAAAAATAAAGATAGAAACCAATGAAAAACCCAAAACTATTATAGCTACTGCTGCACGTACAGTAAGTACACTATAAACAAGAAGTCACACTTAGCTTAGAGGATGATGCAGACAAATACACACAAACACACACACAAAAGCCCTCTCTGTATCTCTCTCTCACCCACTCACGTTCATATACAAGCCTGTCTAACAAAGTTATAAATGGTAACACATATGCAGCCAAGGTGTGCTAAGGGACAGGCTTGACCACTATGCACATCAGTAGACACTCGCACACACACACACGCACTGATGCACACACACACACACATACACATAACACAGGAATGAGCACACCCAGACGGACCATTCTTCCATTATTCATATGTCATGTCTCTGTGTTAGGCAGGGCTTTTATTCCAGACGAGCAGCATTTCACACATTAAGTGTTTTACAAAAAGAGCACATTGTGTGTCTGTGAGTGTGTGTCTGTCTCTCTGTGTGCACATACTGTTGCAGCAATACTAGAGGTTGAGTTGCCGCAGGAAGAACATCTCCATGCACTCAGAGGCCCCCTCCAGTGACATCATCACCTAAATTTAATTTTGCAGGCGCCTCTGAAAGCGGTTCATCTAAAAAAGTGGTGATTATCTCTTGCTGCCTCTTTGCCAAACAAAATGAGGTGAAGGTTTGCAGTAAATGTAGCACACAAAGAGGATGAAGAGGTCTCCGTTAATTAACCGTGCAAGGAAATTAGTCCTGTGTATGGTTGAACTTTTATTTTGTGAAGTTCCTGGGTTGAGAATAAACTGTTCCATTATCTCTCTTATCTCTGTCCTCCCTGCCTCCCCTCTAATTTTCTCTTCTCCTTTTTCTTTCTTTGCTCATTCCCTCTCTCAGGGTATATGGAGTTGCATCCATGGTGTTCACATAGATATGAAGAAAAAAAATCCTGAGCTGGACTTCAGTCCTCAAGCCAACATGCTGCATCTGCTCAAGTCTGCCAAGTCAATGGCTTTGTCGTCTCCCAAACGGAACACAGTCCTGGTGCAGCCCAGCATCATGGATGTAATGACAGGGAAAGGTACTTTCACCCTTTTTCACTCATATTTAGGATGACTTTTTTAACAAAATACATAGATTTTGCCCTCACAGAGTAGGAAAATGAGGCATTAATGGTAAGCTTGCTCACATGTACAGAGGTTACCCTGTCTTTTAGATTCAGTGTTTGTATGCAGATCTAAAGGTGACTCCCTTCACCTTGTCATGGACTTGAGACTGTAATGGGATTGACTGTCACGACTGAGCTCGTCTTGTGATTAGAAACACATTAGATGGCACACACAGAATGCCAGGGCAGAGGATAAAGTGTTTTGCTGAGCATCCATCCAACATCCATCTATTGTATCTGCTGTGTGAGGTTCATCTCTCCTTGTCTCCTAGGTAACTCACTCCATGGTCTGCCCCCGAAGGGTCCTGGTCTCTATAGCAACGCTGCTGGTCCGCAAGGTTTCATGTCATTGGCCGGGCGGCACAAAAACCTCCTCAACAATGCTGCGCCATTCCCTGTGCAACAAAAAGCGCCCCCTCACCAGACCAGCCCAAACAAGCCCCAGCTGTCAATCACCAATGATAATGGAAAGACCCGCCTCGCCGGGGCGGCGCTCACGGCCTCTAAACCTCGAAACCTGTGGAAGAAAAGTGTGGAGACATTAAAGACCCAGCCTTCTGTTGCATCTCCAGGTCCAAACCCCGCCCCCTCATCTGGACCCGGACCTCCACAGATGAAGAGCCAGCGCTACCTGCCGGAAGAGCCGCCGCACTCTGACATCTCCGAGTGCTCCAGCCGGCCACCATCACACAAAGATTCTGACTCCATGGGGGCGAGGGGTGGGTTCAAGCCAATCAATCAACTGAGAAAGAGGGGTGGTGGTGGAGGAGGAGGAGGAGGAGGGGGAGGAGGAGGAGGGGAAGGTGGGGGCAGAGGATCAAAGATCTACTCCATTGACTCAGACCAGGCCAGTCTGCAGTCGGCTCCCCCCTACCAGCGAGACAGTCAAGGTGGTGACGACCTCAGTTACCCCCCTGACCTGTTTCCAACTGATGGCACATACTCACACACTCACTCCCACCAGGGCGACACACCCATTCTGCAGCTGAGTGCCAGTCTGCTGCATCACAGTCACAGCGCTGAGGCCGACCTGCACTCTCTGAAGGACAAGAAATACAGCACCTACACCCACAGCAGGTATCGTGATCAGCAGGAAAAATAACTTCATGATCATGTTTTGTGCACTTTGAGCACTTTGTTTGTTTAACCAGTGTTTTTTTCTTTCCTCTCAGTGTGAAGGAGAAGGCTGGAGGATCGTTTGAAGCGCCTGGTGCAGCACAGGGGACACAGATTCGCCCTGGCCACTGTCGCTCCTGCCTGACAAAGCTGAGCGGTTACTCCAGTCTTTACTCTGTCCGCTCACCTCAGGCCCGCTGCGATGCCTGCGCCCACCTGGGAAACCTGTATGACATCAGTGAAGACCACCTACACTCACACTACTCCCACTCGCACACTCACCCACACAGCGGGGACATGTTTACACACTACCTACCCCAGAGCGAGTTGGGTCTGGTGGGTGAAGGAGACGGTCTGGTGAGCCACTTCGAGCCCTCCCCTTCGTCCCCATCTCCGCTCCCCACCCCCACATCGGCCCCACACCTCCAACTGAGTCGTCAGCACTCCTACGAGAATGTGCTTCCAGACGGCATTCCTGAGCGGCAGCTGCACACACATCTTCGGGGTTTGAGTCTGCCCGACAGGGAACGTGATCGGGAGCTGACCCTGGACGAGGGGGCTTATGCTAACGTTCTCACCATGCGCTCTGATCGTCCCTTCAGCAGCCGCAGCCCCCCCTCTCCATCACCTTCTCATCACCACAGCCTGGACACCCCGTTGCCTCTCCCTCGCCGCTCTAAGAGCCTCTTCCCGGACCGGCCCTCGCACAACCCTTTTCTCCAGTCAGCCCCTGGCACAACGCAACGAGACCCCGCCCCCCAGGCTGTCACATGCATGCCACAGAGAAATTCTGCCCACGAGCTCTATAAGCAGCGAATGCCCCTTTCACTAACCCTCGGTAACCATGGCAGCCATCTCAATAGCCAGCATGGCAGTCATGTCGACCAACAGGTGTTCTATCCTCAGCAGGAGCCCCCTGTGGTGGCCTACATGGTCTCACCCGCTGCCTCTCAGCCAATGAGCTATGTGACGGCGCCGCGAGCCTCGAGCGCAGGCGGCAACGCACGGCCTCGACTTTACCGCCGCATGCCAAGCATCGAATCTGACGTCTGAGAGACACACGGAACACACTTTCTCTCACTGAAACACACTAACACACACGCATGCAAGACAGAGTTGTGTGTGTCGAGACCAGGCAGCTCTGATTCTCAGCACATCTGCAGAAACACACACACACACACACACACACACAGAAACACACAGGTGAAAGACGAGGAGATGTGCTCTGGACATAAAGGTTAAGTAAATAAATCATTGTTTCTTTATCACAGCCTCTGTGGGGCAGGGCGGGGCCACAGGGACACCTGGAGGCACAAACCAGGATGAAAAGTGTGTGTGCATGTCAGTGTGTGCTCTAACCTCAAGCCGTGGGCAAAGAGGCACAAACTGACAATACGTCTGACGTGGCAGATTGAATTCCCACTGAAACTAGAGGGACACTGTACTCGAGGCTTCACACCGACAGTGAGATCAGCCGGGGGATACAAAAAGTGTGTTTGGAAGACGAGCCGACTTGTTCTGCCCTTTCACCAGCCCTCTTTGAGACGAAGGAGTCAGAGGAAACCCCTTTGTTTCTGAGATAACACACCAAAACACACTTATTTCACCTTAAAACACACGCGCCCCCTCTCCAGGACTCTCCTGTTGCACTATGATTTCTGCAGTCAACCCGTATGTTGTCTGAGCCTCCAAACTGCACTGCCAGCATGGCTTAAAGAGTAGTAAACTAAACTAGAGTAATCTTTGACTTGAATGGATTCCTCTTCGTAATAATCCAGACTTGGAGGCGGGCAGCTGGTTTGGACCCAGGTTTAAAAAGTGTTTCAGCTTCTGCCCTCAGATGTACAAACACTGGAACACACACATGCACGCTGTGTCTGTTATTCGGGGGAACTAATAAAACTAGTGACTGTTTGTTATTGTTGATGTCAGATAATTGAACATTCCAAAAAAGTGGACCAAACGTGTCCGCCGGTATCAGGAAGAGAGTGTGTGTTCTTGTGTTTCTACATCTAAAGACTTACAGTATAGCTTCCTTGCTTACTCTCTTAGCTAGCCTTCAGGTCATAATGCATGCTTCCTACTGCCCTGTGTTACAGTTAAACTCCTATACAGGGTCATATATGCACACACACAAACACACTTATATGCTCATACACACACACACACATACGCAGTAGTCTAGGATATTAGTATAGGGTGTGTGTGTGTGTGTGTCGAAGCTATGTGATAGCTTCTTCTTTGTGCACTTTGTAGATTTTATACCCTGCCACCTAACACAGATGTTTGACCAAAAACACTTTTATACTAAAAAAATATGAACATTCTCGATTATTCGCTGGATAGATGTTATTTTCTCTCTCTTTTTCTTTGACATTGGGTTTTAGGGCACCGCTAAGGGCACACAGTTCTGTTATTTTCCATTGTGAGGTCAGAAGTTTTACAGTGTTAGATAATGGGTACAAGCATCATACAGTATACACAAAAGAAACTCTTTATCTTTGCTCTTCTTTTCTAAAACATTTACTGTATTCATCCCTCCTTCCAGAGCCTTTCCCCTCTTCCTTTATCAGCTTTTGTTTATTCTCTTAATTGCTTCTTTTTCCTTTTTGCTCCTTCCCTGCTTCCTTCTATTGCGTAGATCGAGTATCAGAAGAATAGAAGTTCAGTCGTGGTGTTTTTTTAAAACTCAACAAATCTTCTGGAAAGTTCTTAATATCAGTAGTTGTAAGAACTCATCAAATTGAATACCGGCTCTCTGGTAGGATACAGTTCTTTTTTCCAATAGCTATCCATGTGGAACAAAAGGCCTGTTTTACGGTTTCTGTAGTGAATTTACAGGCTGTGTGCATCACTTTTTGCAAATTTTTCCATTCAAATTAGAGCTCCTGGACAAGTGTCAGAGTAGCTGCTTCTTATGTGGCTCTCTCTTTGGCGAGAACATGGTGCTATGTTTCAACAGGGATAGTCACATGGCACAGCAGAGAGTTTGCAAAGTGACTCGTTATTACTGAGGCAACACTCACTCAAACACACACATGCACACACTTGACAAGCTGGCAATGTGTATGAGTGTGCTAGAAATCCATAATCCACTGAGTAAGGGCATTGATTTTTGAGCACAAGGATTTTGATGGAAAAAGGACTTGATATCCTATTAGCTGAGCGTCTGTCTCTATTCTCTTTCTCTCTATTCTCTCTCTCACAGACAAACACACACACACACACACACACACACACACACACACACACACACACACAGACATTTATCTATATATATTGGCCGCAAAGAATGCAAGACAGTTTGAACAAAAAAAGAGATGCACCTTTGAACGGTAAAACACTGCCCCTCTTTTGGTTTGGTGTGTGAGTTATATGCACAATTATCAGGTTGCAATATTATACTTCTGTACAGAGAATCTTTGTTTTTAAAAGTTAGAAACTGATTTCATTTGTTTCATTTGAATGGTATTAAGTGTTGAGTTCATTTCAATAACAGCGTGGCTTTTTATTCTGCTTCTTTAAGAAAAAAAAAGACTGGCATGTTTTGGATTCCTGTGATTTTATTTCCCTTCCCCCTCCCTCTGGTCTGTCATTGGTTGGGACCTCACTGTACAGTCCTCACTGCTGGTTAAAGAGACTTGTTAACAATATCGGTAGGCTAACTAGTTAACTAGCAGCACTTAGCTGGAGCACATTCAATGAATAATGAGAGTCCAGCATGTGTGGTTAAAACAAACCCCCTCCCACCCTCATTGTTCTCCTCCACTACGAGTCTGTGCTGCTTCACCTCTGAGAGCGAGTGTGTGTGTGTGTGTGTGTGTGTGTGTGTGTGTGTGTGTGTGTGTGTGTGTGTGTGTGTGTGTGCGTGTGTGTGTGTGTGTGTGTGTGTGTGCGTGTGCGTGTGAGTGTGTGTGCGTGTGTGTGTGTGCGTGTGTGTGTAATTTACACCAGGCAGGCATTTATGTAAGACAGAGGATGATTTCTCTTTCGAGAGCTTGTTTGTGTTGTATTTTTGTGCGTGTGTGTGTGTACTTTTCTGTTCTCTCTTCCCTTCGTCCTACACATAACATTTGACCCCGCTCTTACTCATGAAACACAAATACAGTTACATGCACAAACACACACACACACACACACACACACACACACACACACATGCTCATGCAGACACACATGTTGCGTCAGTACTGTCGTGGTTACGAGAGTGTGTAGAATGAGTTTCGTTGCGTCCACCATCACAGAGATTTTTTACACCGACCTTTTGTTTGATTTCTCAGATTTTTTTTTTTTTTTTACTTGCATGACATGCTTGTGTTTCTGGTGGTACCTATTTTGCTGCAACACCTGAGTTCTCCCTGAGTTGACCTCCAGGGCTACATGCATCAACGTTCCCCCGCCAAATTGGTAAGTGACACGAGCCTGGGATCTTGAAAAAAAAAACAACAACCTTGACACCCAGCCTGTGATGTCATCAAAATGGCCCCCAACCGGCTCCTGTACAATGACGGGCACTGTCGAGGATCATGTGCGAAACGTTCCAGGTCTCAGCACAGTTGGGAGTGTGGCCCAGGTGTGCACATGTTATACACAGTTCTGGGCGGAGGGAGTGCGTTGGTTGGTGTGTAGTCCTGTGGGTCTCCTGCTGTGTATCTCACTTGTGTATAAGTTCAGGGGTTTCTAAGCTACTAGTTGTGTTGTAAATACTACCTTGTCACTCAGTACCTCTGTACAATCTGTAAATAAGTAAAGGTTACATTTTTCTACTTGTCTTGGTCTTGTTGATTTATCTAGCTGTCTCTTTATCAGTCTGTCTATCTGTATGTTTATTTACCTCACATTCTGTCTGTCTGTCTATCTATCCATCCATCTGTCTACCCTGTCACGTAAGTTAGACTGGTTTGCAATTCAGTATTTTTTAACAGTAATCAGCAGTTTAAAATGTCAATGTTTTTGAGTGCATTCGAGAATATATTTGCTTAACATTCTGATAATTACACTTAATTGCTGTCTTGTAGAGAGTTACATCAGTAGATTAACACCAAAATCATGCCTTAGCTAAAACTTAAGTTTAAGGCAAGAGATCTTAGCTAAGCTCTGCAAATAAAAAGCAAATTGCTCGCTTTTTAGGCTTAATATCTACCTGTCTGTCTGTCTATTAACTCACAGTAAAGGGATTTGGGGGGATTCTCATACAAAAGAGCAAAAGGCCTCTCAGCCTCACTCTCAGTTGGCTGCAACCTTAACGTGTGTGTGTTCATATCAGTTTTCTGGTAAAAAAAAAAGAAAGAAAAAAAAGCTTTATTTTTATATTTTTGTCTCCCTCAGGAGACAAACGCTCTAATCTGGGCTGAAGTGGGACAGGAGAGGGGAGCAGAGAGGAGAACACAGACAACACACACTCTCAGACACAAACGCAATCACACACACACACACACACGCATTGAGGCTGGAGGATCTGTCACAAGCCAAGGCCAGCTGCCGCAAGAGGAGAAGGAGGACGGAGAACAAAGATGTGAGGAGTCCCACTGCAGCCGTCCAGAGTTACTTTGAAATGGCTCATAAGGATAAAACATCACTGCACAGGCCTAAACAGTGTGTGTTATTATTATGTACATATATCTATGTGTGGCCTTGGCTGACTTTGCGCTCCTCTGAGATGGGAAATGAGGACCACGGCGGCCTAATTCTTCTTGACGTGGTCCATATGCTCATAGCTAATGGAAAGAGAAACAACACTCTCAGACACGAGCCACTGCCTCTTATTTAATTAATAGAATTGAACCACCCCACATGTCGGGCTGCGGTGCAATTACTGTAACACAAACAAGAGCGGAATATATGTTCCTGGTACCCCTGAAGAAACATACAACCCTTAACACAAACTTATACATACATGTGTATGTTTCTGTAGGCAATCCCAAGGGCAACGTAGACATCAGGTCGGCTGTTCAACCATGTGTCAGACTGTAAGGATGTAAGATTGAGCAGATAAAGTAGGGTAATTAATTCCCAGGATTAAGAATGACTTAATCTGAGAGACCCCATGGCTGGAGAAAAAAACAAGATGCATTAGTCAGAGTGAGATGAGGTGTCGGAGCAAAGGATGATGGAGGACGTTGAGGGTGATGGAGTTGATTTTGACAAGCCTGCTGTAGGCCCTGTTGGTTCTCTGAAAGACTTCAAATATCCTTCTCCCCAAGACTTCATTAACCAACAGTCAGCCTACACAGTTAACACGTGTGTGTGAGTGTGTGTGTGTTTGCATGTACACTTGTGTTCTTAAACTGTTGTGGTTGTTAGAGAGCAAGATAGAAAGAAAGAGAAACAGAGAGAAAGAGGGAGAGAGCAGCGTGTCAGCCTACACACTAAACAAACCCATGAAAATTCATAAGGACCTGGCGACGCCTACTCACAAATACTAAAAATACTGGAGTGAGTTGAGCCTAGTCAGAGGGGAGGAAAGGGGAGGAAGAAGAGTGAGAAAGAGAGAGGAGATGAATAGAGGAATGAGAGAGCAGCAGCAGCAGAGGAGTAGGAGGGAGAGAAGACGAGAGAGGTGTAACATGAACCAGGGGAGAGTAGAGCAGAGAGAGAGGAGAAATAATAGTTACATCAACTGCATCCAACTTGGAACATCTATTCTCAGCCTCCAGCGGTCAGCACTCACTTTGTGCAAGAGTGTGAGCATGTGTGTGTATCTGTGTTTCAGCGTAATTTTTTTTTCTTCCACTTTCCCTGGATATCAGGAACTTGGAAAAAAAAAAAAAAAAAAAGGGTTCAATATTTCACAACAAGTTGACTTTCAAGTGTGTGTGTGTATGTGTGTGTTAAAGTCAATGTTCAGGCTGATTTAATGGGGATTGACAGCATTTTACTGTCAAAGTCATCCATCCAGTAGGGTAAGGACGGGCGGTTTTGATTTTGATTGTGCTTTCAGGGCTGATAAAAAGTCATAGAAGATGTTTGGTTCTGGGCGACTAAATCGCAGCAAAGAAAAGCTCCTGTCTCAGCTCTGGTTTTGAACTTTCAGCAGGTTTAAGTAAACATTGACAGATGATGTCTGAGTGGCAGTATAACCCTCAACACAGTGTACCAAGTCCCTTTTTCCAGCCGGTAGTTATGTAAGAATGTGACTTTGCCATGGTGTCACTTTGTTTGTGGACCAAGTATTGACTGCAACATTTTGTTTCGTCACTAACTCAGGTTTTTGGAGCCAGATGTGATATGTTTGGACAAGAGGGCAGAGCAAGATAGGACCCTGGAATTAGCAAATGCTAAGATATCAGCTAACATCAGTGATAGGGCAAGCAAGATGCAATACTTGTTCTTGTTAACAGAGACAATCCAAAACCTGCTTTGAAACTAAATGAACACCATGTTTATTAAAATGAATGTATTTTAGTAAAAAAACAAAAGTTGAAATGAAGTGTTAAGCCATATACTAAGCAGGAAAATCTTAGAAGTAGGGTCTCTTTGAACTACAGTAAATATGGAATATAAATTGCAGGACGTAGCCCACTTTTTAGATGTAAAAAAGGTATTATAAGGTTATACATTACATTTTTCTGCCTTCTTTGTGACGAGTGGAGACCCCCCCCCCCCCCCCGTTTAAAACCTGAATCAAAATATGCATGTCATCTTTCCACCTCTGATAATGTCACTTGTTAACCACGGCAGCCTCCCCCTTGTTTTTGATGCTATGGTATGTTCCTATAACAACTTCACACAACGGTCACTTCGCTGTTTCTGTAAACAGGAATTTCTTCTTTTAAACATTTCATCCTCTAGAGAAGCTCTCTGTGGCGTGGCTGTCTGTGAGACATTGTCTTTAAATGGTCAAAAATTGGTGGATACATTTCTCAAACAACAACCATTCCACCAGAGATTTGTGCTTGTAAGCAAGCAGAGACTACTCACCTGAAACAACGGCAGAAGGTGGTCTACAGAGGTCTGATAACTCACTTCTTTCACACATCGCTGCCCCACTCTTTAGAAAAGACTCATTTGAGGAGAGTGCTGCTTCCTCTGGAGCCACAAAGCACTTTATTTGTTAAACATTGGAGCAGTGCTTCCAAGAATTGTTAAGACGTTTGATTAGGAAATCATTGAAGAATCCCTTGGAAAAGAAGAAGAACTTCTGAATTATTGCAGGTGATTTACATATTATGTATCCTTTGTTGGTCTGTGATAAGTGAATAACCTTGAATGAATGTCTGTCAATTAACTGATGATTCTCTCTTGATGGCTCATTGGAAACTGGGTAGGTCAGTGGTTTATCCTTTCTGTAATCAGCAGACATGACACATTACTAATGTTAATACATAGTCTTGTTTCCTGACATTTGATTAGAGTAAGTCCAATATTGGCTTTGCTTTTATCGCAGCAAACTAAATAAAATAAAATAAAAAGATTATTTATATTTTGCCTTTGTCTCTGTCTCTATCTACCCCACAGGGAAATGTGAGGCTCTTTTATTACATGATGTTTATCAGCTTGCTGTTTGGTGCTAGACGGGCGCTTCATTTTAAGTGCTTTAAACAACTCTAAATCCTGCACACCCACATGTTTAACTCGCTGTATTTGAAACAAATAGAAAGGCGAGCTTTCAAACACACCATATTTTTATTAAAAAAATGTCTCATGGCATCAGGCTTGACATACCCGAGCATGAAGTGTGCCTCTGTCCAATCAAACCAGGCTGATTGCTGGTCTCCCAGAACTCCTGCAGCTTATCTTCATTTTTGCTGTGTCCATCTGTGGAAATATGCTGCAGAAAACAAGAGTCACAATTGCCAGATAAACTAAAATTATGAAGACTACATAACTGTGCTAGTTTAGCTCAGTCTGTAGAGCAGGCATATACCTTATACAAAGGAGACAGTCTGCAAAGGCTGCAGGTTTGACTCCTGACCTTGGCACTTTGATGCATTTCTAATCCACACTCTCTTACCCATGTTTCCTGTCTCTTTTCATCTGTCCCCCATCCTAGCTGTCCTAAAGAAAGCAAAAAATGCTACAAAAAAATCCTGGCACATGGTCAAACTGTTACAAATCCATGCTGAAGCTCAGTTGTAGTTTTGGTCATTCTTCAGGAAGATTAGCAGTTTGATCCAAGGTCCTCTAGTCCACATGTCCTTGGGCAAGACTCTAAACACTTGATTGCGCTTGAGTGGCATAGCCAGTAAAGTGTGAATGCTTTTGAATGCAATAGATTTTATACTGATGGATACTTTACAAAGCACTCTCTGCCATCACTGTAAAAATAAGTGAATAAGACATGAAGTTTAAAAGTTCTTTGAGTTGACAGACAACTAGCAAAGTGCTATTTAAGTCCATTAACCATTTACAATTGCAACAATAATGATTAATACGATTGTAAAGTGAATCCTCTTTAATGGAATAAGTAAACATGTGTGTAATTAACAACAGGTGTCCCAACACTTGAATTGTTTAATTGGAAACAATCCTGCCAATACTTTTGATGGTTTAAGTCATCAAACCTGTCTGACTAATTTTCTTATGTTTTTGAACATTTTATACATTCTTCTATTAAACCACACCTAACTCCTCCTGTGCTTTAAAATTTGTGTTCCTGCAAGAAACAACTTAAATGCATTCCTGCCTATCTTGTCAGCAGTGACACCCCAACAGAGACAGTCAGACTGAGTTACCTTAACAAGCTTTCTATCCCTAATCCCTTCCAAACCCCATCCATATTAAGAAACTGCTCCAGCCCTGTAACACAGGGGAGGTAAGGTGAGGGAGTTTACAGCAAGACACACAGAACTTTCACCCAAGAGACATATGGTTTGCGTCCTCTGAGATCACAATTTGGGTCCCACGGGTTCATGTCCCCAGGAGACTTTATGGTTTATGTCCTAGGCTTTATTTCCCATGTGAAACATCAAATATGATATCATATTATCATGATGGCCTCCTTTACCTAACGGAGTAGTTTTGGTGCTCAACATTCACAAATGTTTCTTATTTGACTTTTTTTTTCTTTATTTATTTTGTGTCTTTTATTTGTATGTGTATGTGTTATTTACATCAGGTACTTCTACTTACTTTTATTGGTTCTATTCATATCCCTATATTTCATTTTTATATTCCATATAAGGGCAACCATAATAACTGAAATGGGGATAAATAAAGTATTTCTGATTCAAACTGTGACATTTTTACATTGAAAGAAACCAGTTTAACCAGATAAATTAGCCCAGAGAAGTCAATGGAGTATTTTTTCTCTCTGAGCTTGACACTTGAAAAGTTGGGGCTGGTATTTAACATCAGACATAAAGCCAGAGCTGGTAATTAATGTCAGACATGTTGGAAAGACAAACTTTAACTGGGCAATGGGGATCCATTGTGTCACATTGTGGAAACAGTGCATCTTTAGTTTTTGTCATGCAAGTCCTCAACAACTCAAAAGACCCCCCACCCCCAATACTATACTGGCTGGCTAAATGGCTCCCCTCACCACTCTGAAATGAACTTTGTGCTGTCTTTAAATTTTGACAGATGATGTTTGATTGACAGTTCAGTCTGTGTCCGTCAACTCAGTTTGAGCAACAAAGGCAACATGGCTTTCCTGGTAGAAAGCTATAAATCTCACACAAGCACACAGTGGAGGGTTGTCATGTGTGACTGATGACAAGAAGTCCTTCCTCACCTCACCTCTCTCTCTCGCTCTCTCTCGCTCTCTCTTTTCACACACAGACATCTATATCAGGCTATGCTTGTGCTAATAGCTGTATGCTAATCAGGGTACTTCCAGGTGCAGAAATAGATGCGGAACATTAAGAGTAAATTTAGCTTTAATAACCGGGCTAATCACACCATTAATGTTACATCAAGTCTGACGCACACTTGGAGGGTGTGTAGCATTCTTGTTCTTCTAATAGAGGGTTTCCACCTGACTGCCGCTCACTGAGGGATGCTGGGAAGCAGGAAACAAGGGGTTGGAGAAACTGTGCTCCGTGTGCATCTCAAGCTCTCCTCTCCATGTGTGTGTGAAAGTGTAAAATGTGAGAGCTGCAGCTTTCAGGCTTCACGCCGTTTTGTTGTGTTTGTTTTATTTTGTCTCGTCTATAAATGATGAAGCTCCAGACAAGAGAGAGAGGAAGAGAGGCACTCAGGCCTCCCTGGGGGGCAAGTGTTCACTACTGGGCATTGTCCCCTCGGCATCATCCACCTCCCCAGAACCATTATGCCTCATGACATACCAATGAGGACAGATTGTGTGAGTGTGACTGAAATGAATGATTACCTATGAAACTGAGACTACATTTTACTCCTTGTTTTTAGTGTATTTTTTTATTGAAAGTAGTAAGTTTGGCATCCATCAAAAGGTAATATATAAGTTATTGCTCTTTAAAAGATGGTATTCAGTTTCTCATTATGTCCTGGAAACAGTTCGTCAGAGCTCTGTCTATAAATCGCCAACAAATCCATCTCTTCTGTTTACTCCAGTTTACAACTTTACCGACCTTGTGAGCCATCATTGTGAACATCACCAATAACGTTCAGTGTTATAATCTCCTTCCAAATAAAATAAATCAAATATATAATGATTTGAAGGTTGACATTAACTCACTGAGAAATTAAACAATGTTGAGGATGTTACATGAAGTGTAAAACAAGTGTGATCCTTTCTGGAAAGATGCAGGAGTCTAGATTTCACGAGACCAACAAAACCACAATAAACATATACATGCAGATATTGGACCCTGCACTCATTCAGGACTTCCATGACCACTAGGCTGCCCCTAGGGGAGGGGTCACTGTCATGTCCAGCTCTGCCTCTTAGGTTATGTTTTCATTTTTTGGTATATCATTAGTTATTTCCTGTTTTACTTTGTCTTACTTACCTCTCCTCTCGTTTCAGATCCTCCACTTCCTGCCCTTGATTGTTTCCCACCTGATTGATTGTATGAAGCTGCATTTTATTGTCTCGCCCTCACTTTTTAGTTTTTAGTGTGTCTACCCCTGTCCTTCTGTGCCAGTACGTCTTTGTTCCTTTGTTAAAGCCTTATGCTGAAGTCAGACTATACACATTTTTTTGTCTGGTACAAAGGTCACTGTGTCAGATTAGGCATACATTTGTGCCGTGATTTGAACAACAGAAATGACTTAAATGCTTTGGAAGCAAGAGGGGCTGGGCTAGACAATATCCGGAAAGAAGACTGTAAGCGTTACAAATCTGTATTAAAGTACATTTAAATTTTAAATGTTACACTGGCTCATAGTTCCATCTCTGAGCATCAACTTCACCATTCTTCTTTCGCTTCACCATTTAGTTTTAATACGCTCTGAACTAGTGTGCATGCAGAGCCTCTGTGCTGTCATCGGTCAATATTACTGCTGGGACAGAAGAAGAAGGCAGAAAGAAAAATCAAACATGCTAGACTTTCTGTCAGGAGGCTATAAGACGACCCAGATGTGACCTTGATTACAGAAACTTTAGTCTATCTAGTCAGCTGAATGAACTGTGCCCATGTTTCAGGTATCCCAGGGCTACTGGTCGGGGAGGAGGCCTTGCTGTTGTTTTTGTTGTTTATTTTATTGTGTTTGTGGTGGATCTGAAAGCAGATTGTGAAAGTTGTCTTGTCCAAAGTTAGATGAGAATCACTTTCACCGCCTCTTAAGCATTGCACTCACATAACATTGTCAGACTAAAAATTGATATAAAATTGCTACTAAACTAACAATTTCCCACAACTCAATTGCATTGGAATCTTAAACTGCAAGGTTGAAACAGCATTGGTCGGGTAAGCTCCATTTTTTTCCAACTTGCAGTCTTTAACCCAATCTGTTGTGGCCTTAGGTGACATTACTTGAGGCGTTTTATCAGACTTCACAAAGCTCACTCAGGGGTTACAAAATGCTTCCTACAGCTTTTCCACATGCTGTTGTACTCTCCTGTAGGCCTGTGAGAGGACTTTGAAGTATAAAATCAATGGAGAACCGGAGCTAGGACTGGAGGCAACTAGCCTGGCTTGAAAGTTAAAATCTCTCTTTAGACACTTTGAAATATCAGCTGTTGACGTTGTATTTATTTACGGTATTAAGGGTACAATATCATCTGCTATATGTGTTTTCTAAAAGAGATAAATATTAAGGCGGAAGTGTGTCGAAGTCACATGACAAAACTGTGTTTAAACAACTTTTAATCAGACTCTCCTCTCAAAGAAAAACAAGCCTTTGTATATTATCGATGGTAAATTGGACTCAAGCTGTGGTGAAATTCACACTCAACCTCATGGTCTCTAAAAGTTTGAAACACTTGTCAGTGTTAAACATGTTTCTCAGTTGAGTAAACCGACCTTTCTGCACAGTTGACTGAGGACATTAATTATGCATTTGTAACCACACAGATGTTTAAAAATTGAGTCATCTATGCAGTTAAAGTGAACCCTGCAGCGTTTAAACTTCTTTGACTGACTTTTTTTTCATGCATAGTGCTTTATTAGAACGTGACAAGTAAAGAGAGACAGGATCAACGAGAGAGTGGTGAAGATATGGAGCAAAGGCCCTCGGCTCAAATCAAAACCGCATTGTTGAGGTAAAGACTTAGACTTCTTTAATTACTCTTCCATGACAGCTATGGAGCACACCTTCTTACTTCTTCAGAGCACTGCAATGAAGGAAAGGCCAGTAGGTATGTGAAAAACCTCAAACAAAGTTGTGTTAAAATATTCTCCGACCAGATGTACAAGCTAAACTGGAGGCTAAAAAGAGGGAAGGTTTTCCTGCTCAGAAGAAAGCATAACAACTGTGGTGACTTTTCCCCTGTTTTTCCCTCAAGACCTTGTCTCTCTAAGAGACAAAAAAAATGATAATGGTATGGTAAAATGGCAGCCATTAAGTCTTTAGAGTTATGTCTCTCTTTCCCTCCATGGGGAATGTCACAGAGGTTTTTTCTGCTACGACTCTGTCCGTGGTGCTGATTGTGGACGTGTCAGCAGAGCAGAGCTGTCTGAGGTGTTTGAGGGGTTTCATGCTGACTGAGATGTGTGCACTCAGCCTGTGTCAGATCTTCTTAATCACTGACACATTATTTGCCTTTGTCTACTTCACTATGCAGTCTATGTGAGCTGCATTCCTTGCAAAGGCTTTGGACTTCTTTTGCTAACAAATGACAATATAGTTGTGTCATACATTGACCTGATGATATGTGCACCTCTTGTGATAGCCCACTTTTAACTTTAGGACAAGTATATGAGAACCTGCACCATTATTTTCCCCAACAAAAGAGACGTTTGTCCTCCAGTCCTGATAGGCTGTATATCAGGTGCTGGAGCAGATTGGTAGTTAGTAAAAGGGTTAGTGCATTATTCCTTTTGATCCTCCTGCACAGCATTCACAAACAATGTGTACATGCTGTATTAAGCAGGTGTTACTGTTTTTAAAGGCTAACAAATATACAGACTACAGCTTACAGATATAAGTAATTAGGGCTGCACCCAAAAGTCAAAGATTGATATCATCAGTTGAGAGGACCCTAGGTAGACCTCGAATTATGTCAGCTAAATACCAGAACCATTTAGTGAGTGTGCAATTTTACACAGAGCAATGCAGTAAAAACAGTATGTTACATTGCATAAAAATGTACTAAGATTTGTTGGTGTATCACTTTTTAACTTGAGTTACCTGCAGATCAGTCATCCTCTGCAAAACAAAATGGCCTGGTAATTAAAACCAGTTAAAGAAAAACTGATTTAAGCAGTTTGATATTAAAAGTCATTGGGTCTCTTTTCTTTGGCAGTCCAAGGATTTCAGGAGGGTCTTGCTCTCTATGGCTGCTTAGCCGGTGTTTGGGTTCAGATTCCTTCAGCTTTTATTGTTCAAATGTTTTTTACAGAGAAAAAATAACTGCAGGCACCAACCCTTCTACCAAACAAGTGGACCAAGAAATTATAACTATTATAAACCCTGAACAGAGCAGTTTGACATGAAGAATGTGTGATCATACAACGCTGCTCAAAGGGCTTCAGGCTCAGGGGGCTGTGAACCAAGATGCCACTTACTCTGGTACAAAACATCAAATGACAACATTTAAGTTTGTTATTGTACATGCTTCCTCTACAAAAAATAAATAAATGTATAATGATAATAATAAATAAACTCTATAGATATTTATTGTACATTTGAGACTCATGTGGCTAATGTAGGATTTAACTAAGAAATTTGAGTAAAGGGCAGAGATAACCAAAGACTTAAAGGGATACTTCACCCGTTGAAACATGAATCTGTACTGACATTGGGTCATATATGTAGTAGAAATGTGAAATAAATTTTGAAGTTGGTGCTTTCTTGGCCGAGAAAAGGCAGAAAGTGTTTTTTTGGCCCATGTGGATGAAAGACACTAAATCCCAGAATGCACAGCACCGCATGCCACTCCCACTAAGGTCCTATATTTCAGAATCAGAATCAGAAATACTTTATTAATCCCAGAGGGAAATTCGATCGTTACAGTTTCTCCAAAATATAAAATATAGCAGTAGAACTATAGTAATAAAAACATTTACAGACATATTTAACACATGAGGCCATTTCCTCAACTGATTCTGAGATTTCTTCCAGAATTGAATTGGTATCTTGGAAATTCCTGGCAGAAAACAGACTATGTCTGTGTCCATAGGCAAACAGTGAGAGCACTGACACTACCAGTCTGCCCCAGCTCGAGCCGGCCCCGGCTCCTCGTCCCCACCGCCGCCGACAGGAAGGCCTTATGTCTCGGCTGCTGAGCTGGCAGCGGACGGTGGCGGCCAGCAATATAGCCGCGAGACGGTTGCTGCCGACAGGCCGGTCTTGTGTCGCAGCGGCCCCGGCGGCCAGCTGTGGCCGGTGGCCAGCAGCCGGCAGCCCTGGCGGCCAGCGGCGGCCCATGGCGGCTAGTGGGCAACCCCGGGGGCCAGCGGCCGCAGCAGCCAAAACACAAGACCAGAAAAATACTACCAGGTTTCTAATGATACAAAGCTTAATGTAAATGGGTGAAGTATCCCTTTAAGATTCAGCCTTTGGGTATCATCATCATGTCAACCAAATTTCTTGACAAACCATTCCGCTTTTTTTCAAGACATATCAGAGAAAAAGCCTCCAAACAGGTAGACCAACATCACCTTGAAAATTTAAGTCACCACAAGGTTGTCAGAGGGAAAACAATCTAAAGTTGTCACCACATTCAATCCCAGATTGAAGGTTGGCACCATGCCTTCGTCTCTTTCTCTTCAGCACAGTCATGCTCCTCTAGCAAGTCAGTTGGTTTAAGGGCTACAGCCCTCCCCTTTCATCCCCCTTGGATTCAAAGAGAACAGATTTCTGCCTTGAATTTCTTGGTACAAGTACAGAGTGACCCAGCATTTAGGGCCTAGCCATCCAAGTACTCTTTGAGACATGCAATGTTTCGTTGGCTATCCCAGTGGGGTCAGGTCTTTGGTAAGCTGTCACGGAACGAAAATGTTTTGTGATTTTATGATGTACACCAGGGGTCATCAACTACATTTGTACAAGGGCCAGCTTTTTTCTTAACAGACACTTCGGGGGCCGGACTTTAAAATATGCTTGCACATAAGCCTGACAGCTATCAAGCCTGATGTGAAGAAGTTGGTGTCAGAGGGGAAATGTAATTTCTCCCATTAACCCTTTGAAGTATTTCAGCCCTGTGATTTCATTTTTATGTTTACTGTTAATCAGGTCTGGGCTCCTTACTTTCTCCCAAAATAAGGCCTTTAATTTTTCTAAATCATCATTTATTTCAAATATTTCTGATAAAACAAGAGACTAGCATTTTCCACACTTTTTCCTCTTTTCTGTATTTGACTTTATGTTGAAGGTTGTTCTTAAAGGGGCCGGATGGGAAGCTTTGGGGGGGTTGGATGTGGCCTGCGGGCCGCCAGTTTCACTGCTGTACACCAACAAAAGAAGACAGTATTCATGTATATAACTGATTTCTGCACCATTACAGACTGTCAGTAGAAATGTGAAGTCTTGCTGATTGTAATTTCCCAGTGGTTGGCTAAAAGCATAGAGAAGCAGGTGACCTGAGCGTTATAAGAACACCTGGAGCGGCTGATTGTGTTTGCCATTTGGCATGACACCTGGCTTAGTGGGACCCCTGTAGCTGTGAGAGAAGCAAGGAACCCAGGCCTGCAGAGAGGCAGATGCAAATCAGAGACCTCTCACATGTGATTGTGCTGTTGACATTCTGCATTTGACCTGTCCTTTTAATTGCCGGAATTCAATTTTATCGACTGCAGCCAAGAGGCCAGAGACAAAAATGTCTTTGTGACAATTAAAAATATATTTTCCTGGTTCGAATACTTCCCAGAATTAGTTGAAGTATTGCTTTATAACCACATTAACTTCAAACAACCAGAAAGACAGAGCAGATCATTAAATTCAAACAGACCTTTACTGCTCTTTGAAAAGGAATAGTACATACAGGCAGACTAAGATCATTCTCCTTCAGAGCTTTTCATACTACAACCTCAGACCTTTTTCTTGTGTCTCATTATGAGAAAGTTATTCTTATATCTGTAACTAGGAGCTGTGAAAAGTAAGGTAGGATCATCTTACTGGTTGGAAAAGGCAAATCAGTTATTTTTGTTTGTACAGTTTTAAAATTCCAATGTAAAATCTAAAGGGACACGACACTACCGTACGTGAAGTGCCAGTTTTAAATCAAATGGACTACAATTCATCCAGTGGGGGACACGAATGTCTGCACCAATTTTATTTTAGCACAATCCATCCAACAGTTGTTCAGATATGTGAAATCAATCTCAACAAAATGTTAACCTCAAGGTGGAGAAATGTTATGGCTACGTCAAAGTGAATAGGATTAATCCAAATCATGAATGAATGGGACACGGCTCACTCTGTCAAAAAGGTCATGTTCTTTGTTTGCTTTTTGCATATTTTCATTAGTTCCTGTTCTTCGTGTCTTTGTGTTTTTACTCACCCTTGTCTCTGTCATTTCAGATCCAGCTCCTCATGTTCCCGCCTTGTGGGTCAGCCTCACCTTGATTACCTACACCTGCGGCTCGTTATCCCCTGATTGTCTTTGTATTTATGCTGCATTCATGTGGTGTCGGGCACATCGGAAAAACGAGTTTCCGAAATGTAAAATAAACATGAACGCCTGCTCAAATCGGAACAACAACTCGGAAACTCGGAAAATAATTAGGTGTCCGACTTCCCGACTTGACGTCAAAATCGTCATCACGTAGGGGGCAAAACATGTTTTTTCAATGTTAACAATCTTTTTTATTAATTCACATAGTTAAACTTTTTGCTCAAATCGTTTTCGTAGCATCAGCGCAGCTTTGTTGCTGTTGTTACAACATTCCGACTTTCTGAACTGAAATCACTTGAACACACCAAAGTCGGAAGAACGACTTCCAAACTCGAACACTTGGACCACACAAGCAGCACATGAATACAGAATCTATCCCATTTGTGCTCCCTCATGTTACCATTTCCCAGTATTTCCCTAATGTACCTCTTCATAGCAGTTTTCTTATGTGTATGTTCTCTATCGTATCGAGACTATCTCCAGCCTCGTACATATAATGTAACGGGGTGGAGAAATAATCTCTTCACTCAGAGAACCAAGGTTACTATGTAACGCTATGATCTTTGCCTGTTCAATGACCAAGCCTTTTGCCTTCTCTGGATTTGTTTGCCGATTGTTTAGCCTCACTGTGTACCGAACCTTGGACTTCATTATACGACTTGTCTTTTTAATGCTGCCTCTGAGTCTGTGTGTATCCATTGTGTGCTGATCTTTGAAGCAGAATAAGATAGATGAATACAAAACAATATATTTCTGTTTACGTTTATATAGAAAATGATCTCATTCAGCCTATAACTAGACATACCAGGAAAGGTTTCCTCAGCTGGTTGGCCAATGTGTTCTTAATTAGACAACTTTTAACTTGTTATGGAGTTTTCAGACCAAAAGTGAATTGAATTTTTCACATGGAAGATTAAAAATGTAAATGCAAAGATGTCAATTTGTAACAAGCAACTTGGTCAATGGGAATACTCCAATTTGTATAAAAATACATATTCATGCAAGGAATACAAACTCCATAAAAAATGGGATTTTAAAGCTCCTGTGGGGATTATTAAACTAGCTATTAAACAGATAGAAGTTAATACTGATGCCTCTACATGACCTACTAAAGGGGCAAATTGACAATTTCTGTGGTGTAGTAGGTGTCAGATGAGACGATTAACTTTTAAAAACTTTTTCCACAGCAAATATTGAAAAATAATTGACATATTTTGCTGTTAAAAGACTGCGGGATGACATTTTTAGTAAAAAAAAAAAAAAAAAAGTAAGTCTACTTACAGGTACAGGTTAAGATCAGTGAAGAGTGAAGACATATTACTGCTCTGTCCACAGGGGACGTCAAAGTCAACACATATAAATTCCTCAAAGGAGCTTTGAAGTCTTGTAAAAGCTGTATTCAGCGTTTATACAAATCAGCATCATGGCATTAATAATTCGTCATCCTTTTGACACAGCCATTGCAGTTAAATTTAAACAAAATCTATACAATTTGGGTTCTCACAGCTGTAGTGAGCCAGATTTTTGCCAATGTGTGACTTCATCAATACAGTGAAACTGCCACTGCCAAGAATCAAAGAGCTGCTGTGCAGGTAAAACCAAACAGAACTTGTTGGTGTTCATCTTGGAGTTACTGGCTCCATTGGCACTGGTCAACCTCATTTCGAAATTCAGCAAAGGTATCCCAGAAACAGCTCCAAGAGAAAGAGGTGAAATTCTGACAGCTGTTTTCTACGGTGGCCAGGAGGTGCATAGGCTCTGCAACAGCTGAAACAACGTACATTTAGAAAAATGCACAGCATATTCAGAAATGCTGCACGCTTGGAGGGCTGATAGTTATGACACGATACCCATGTATAGAGGCTACAGTCCTCGTCGCAGGTGCTCTGGTTTGAATCTGACCTCAGGCCTTTTGCTGCATGTCATCCCCTGCTCTCTCCTCTCAAAATGTCCTGTCTCTCTTCAGCTGTCCCATCCTTTAAAAAGGAAAAAAGCAAAACATAAATAAAGATTAAATGAGCTTTCACACCTAAAAGCCCCCGTAGTTTTCCCCTACAGTTGACATCATTAATTCAGTAACAGATGGGTTTGGTTCTCTGATGTATCTGTAAGGCGCATTGTCAAAACTTGTGTGCAACTTACGCAAAAGACAAACACACAAAAATCCTTCAGTCAAACTCACATGAAGCTACCCCTAACAGGGTTAAAACCGGTTTTGCCTATAGTCTCAACACATAATTACCAACTTTAACTACTGTACTGTATGTGTGACCCTAATCTGGTCTCTCATAATGCCATTGTATCTTGTCCTTCCCTTTTCTGTTTAGTAATCAGTTATATAAAAGGTCAGTTCAGTGAACTCCCTGACACTGATCGCCTGTTCTTTCCAACCTTTCTTGAAACAGGATCATAAGACACCAGCAGCCTCTGGATGATTCAGCACTCGCTGATCAGCAGTTCTCCATGAAGCTCTGTCACCTTTCTGCTATTTCAGTCGCTGGTCCTTTGGTGTGAGTGCTCGACACGCAAAACTGCCACTCAGGACAAAACCAGGGCATGAGTTTGTTGTGTAATGTGAGATGTCTCCTGGCTAAACAGCAGCATGTCAGTGCCAGGCCTAATAGACCCCTGACAGTCATCAGAAACACATACAGAGTGTGATGGTGTTGGGAAATCTTTTCAACCAACATGATCCCTGCTCTTATTTACACAGTCAGTAAGAGAATACGGTGTAAATAGCATTAAGTTTACATCACATTTATTTTCTCTTTTATTACAGTCAGTTTATATTGTTCTGTCTCTTTCCTTCTATGAATTCACTTTTTCGTCACGCCATGTCTGCGTCTTATCTTCTCACTCTTTCTTCCAACCTCTTTATGGCCTTGGTGTCTCACAATACCCACAATGCAGTGTCACACAAAGGCTCGCTGCTCTCGGCAATGGGCAGAGCCAGCTGAACTCTGGAGGCCTCATCTGTGTGTGTGTGTGTGTGTGTGTGTGTGTGTGTGTGTGTGTGTGTGCGTGTGTGTGTGTGTGTGTGTGTGTGTGTGTGTGTGTGTGTGTGTGTGTGTGTGTGTGAAAACCTCTCTCTCTCTCAGCACATAAGGAGCGACGTACATCACATGTAGACAACCATGCATGAAACATAGTTTGCATTTAATACTTGATGAGGTGTGTGAGGCTGTCAGGCATCCTTCTACAGTGCAGTGAGAGCAGTTGTCGCATCCGATGAGCATTTTTTATCTAGTGTAATGTCTCCTGAGCCTGAATGTAGAGATTCAGCCCTGAGAAACAAAGTCCCAACAACCTACTTGTATACCATGTTGTACATTATGGCACATTACATCATACCCAAGTGTATAACTTATAACATTCACATGGTTACACAGTGTTTTCATACCGTTTCAAATATGAATGCAATAGAAAAAATAACCAATAACACTAAGATGTTTTTATTTGTTTCTTTCTAAGTCATTTTGGAGTTTCTTATTTCACTCTGACCCTTTTGGTCCTTGAGAGCTGTAAAAAAACGTATTCCCACTCTTCACTGGAGCGACATTATGTTTACAATGAAGACTACTTTAACCTGGGGGATCACATTTTCTGTCAGGTTTGTTAGACATACCATCAAAATCGTATTTACAATTTTGTTTGAATCTTCACAGGGATATATGAGGCACCTCATTGAAATATTTGGATATCGTACCTTTAAAAAAAGATTGTGCGTGCTTGAACAATGTTTGCGTCACAGCATGAGGCCTTCAAATGAGAGAAACCCTTTTTTTCAATTATTTTTTAAACAGACATAAGTATGCAAAATGCAAAGTCCCACTTTATATCTTGGCAAATTATAATCACAGTAAGCTACTTTTTAGACAAAATTAGCCATACTTTGGATCAAATTAAATAAAATGTATATTATATACCTAAATTGTGGTGATTAAATAGATCCAAGTGTACCATAAGAGTGGCACCAAAATCTAGTGCCGTACATACAGCTTCAGTCGCTAAATCGGAAAGGGAACAATCAAGATATTGCTTTAAAAATGTTTTCTACTTTCAAAATATGACTGAAGCCAACAGCTGTCTCAACTCAAACAACTAATGCTGATTTTCTTCTTGGAAGAAATGCACCCTCTCTGCTACTAAAAAGTTACGGCTTTCCTTCTTCAGTTTATCTTATTGTTGGTTTGTATAGTGAAAAACCAAACCAATAACACATCAGGGCTGAGGAGATGTGTTATCTGAGGGCAAAAGTGTGTACCTGAATGAAACAACTTCACTTAACAGAGCACAAAAAGCCAGCTGTCATAGAGAGGATGGAGTGGATGCAAAATAATTTAATTATACGGATAATTTTGGATTTGTCCTGAAAGACACTCAGTGTTGTGCTCTGCTGTACAAACAAAAAGTGACACAAATAGTTGTGTAACACATGAAAAACAAAAAAGCAAGAGGGACATTTCCCGGCTAGTTCCTCAGCTTCACACAGCTGCGTATCACAACCAGAAGTGGATGTGAGCATACAACATGAACATACACCTTTACTCCTCCCACAGTGTTTTTAAGGTGTAGGTTTCAAGGAATATAATGTCAGAAGGCAATAAGCTCCAGGTGGGTAATTACAACATTTTGAAGCATTAAAATTAAGTTAATGCATTAACGTAGGTTCGGGAGCAGGACCACACCTAACCCACACCTTCAATAACCGAACCCCAAAAAACTGCTCTGGAGCCCTCGCTGTGGGCAGCCCCCTCACTCTGAGACTTCTCCATTAATGCATGTCCATAGGATCCTGTTTGTGCATGTGTGTGTATTACGGCCTGTGTGTGTTCATGTTCATTAAAACAGAGTGTAAAACCGGATATCCCCTCGCAGGGTTAATAAAGTATTAATTATTAAATCACAACTCTCTGTTTGTCTCAGTTCCTTCAACCCTCCCTCACTTCTCTCCCTCTCATCCATTCACCCTCCTTCCACATCCCTTCCTGTTCCACTTGACCCATGCCTCCCCCATGCCTCTCTTATCGGTTCGGGTAGATTAATGCCCGAGAGGGAACCCCCACTCTGAGTCTCCCTTCACCCGATCTTTGATCAAACTCCCAGACCAGCCTTGAAGATGACGGCCATCTTTCACCCTCACCCCTCCCATTCACAAACATCCATCTGTCTCAATTATATCATATGAATTTACATTAAATGCGAATTTACGAATATTGTTGTGGTGTGGTCCTAGTAACTACATTTCTGAGCACATATATTAATTTACTTTGAAAGGTCTCTTAAATGCCAATATAGATGAACAGATGGTTCAATAAACGTATATAAACTTTCTGAAACAACACACTTTAAGTCTACAGAAATACACAAACTGTAGATTACACAAACACACAAACATAGGTCTCAGGAGCTGCAACTTCAGACCAGATTAGTTTGAGGGACTCAGAGGCAACACTCCTGCTGTTAAATTAAACACTACTACTGTATCCTCTGTTTGCACTTAAACACATACAAACACACTCATACACACACACAAGCATGCATGGTGGTAACGGTGTTAAATCATGGATTGTGAGGAATCTTGGAAGCAAAAGACGAGAAAGTGTGTGACTAACAAGTGAAGAAGGAATGTGAAAGTGAGAAAGGAGAGCAGAGAGAGAGAGATGTAAGATGGAGGGCTATGAGAGAGAGGAAGAATAAAGGAGGAAAGATTTCTCTCTTTCCTTAAATACTCCTGCTGAGATGCCGCTCCGCTGATCAAACGGAGAGAGAAAAGAGGTGAGGGGGCGCGCGTAGGAGGAGGAGAGAGAAAGAAAAGAGATGTAGAGAGCAGAAGAAAGAGATGGAGAAGCTGCTGAACACACAGAGAAAAAAGGAAAGGTAGGAAATTAGAGGGACGCTGAACAGTGGCAGTGGCAGACGTGAGATCAGAACTGTAAAAGGTTTGACAAGGATTTGACAACTACAAGATATTAGAGCCCCGCTGAGTATTCACTATCCATTTCCTTTTTTTATCTGTCAGATTTTATTTTTATCAGAGAGGTCAGTGACAGACCTGTGCCAGCATGTCAGCCATGACACCCATTTTAAAAACCACAGAGCAGGAGACACTGTTTAAAAGCACTCTGTACCTGCAAAAAGTGTGTGTGTGTGTGTGTGTGTGTGTGTGTGTGTGTGTGTGTGTGTGTGTGTGTGTGTGTGTCAGTGTGTATCTGTGTGTCTGTGTGCATATATGTGTTGTTTGCGTGCATATGACAGCTCCTTAAAAAAAAAGCCTATTAGGGTCTGTTCCCCAGTGGACTCACGGCATCGCCAGCATTCAGCACCTCCACAGCACACACACACACACGCACACACGCACACACACACACACGCGCACACACACACACACACACACACACACACACACACACGCACACACACACACACATACACACACACACACATGCATACTTTCATACTGGTCCGTAATTCGGGCTCTAACATGAGCTGACAGCTGGACCAAACTTGTCATACTGAGAGTAACATAAGTTGATATCACTGGGAAAACACACACACGAGTTTTAGCAATTTGTCATGAAAGCAGATTTTTGTCAAGAAGGAACACGAAGAGGAGAGAACTTGAAAATGAAACACTGTAGCACAGGTGATCCTGTTTTTGTGTCAGGTATTGTAAGCGTTAAAAACTTTTGACGAGGAGTGAATGTATTTCTACCTGTCCTACAAATTACAGCTATTTCTGTTAACACTGAGTTCAGTTTTTGGCAAACTTAACAACACAACTATCTATTTGGTCTGAACTTTAAATCACTTTTGCTGTGAAAAAAAAAACTTTTGACAAGGTTTAAATGTGTGACCTTTTTCTTCATCAACAAAAACTCTCAAAATGAAGCAACAGTTTAATACACACTCTTTTTGTAAACTTCTGAATCTTAAGATATATTAATTAGTTAAAGGCTTTTTCAGAGGATATACTTGATTTCTATTACATTTAAGTAAGTAATTTCTAGTACACTTAAATATAATAGAAATCAAGTATATCCTCTGAAAATAACTCTGTGAGTCATGACTGTCTACAATGGGTGTAACACCCGAGTCCCACTGTCTGTGATGTTTTCCGAGTTTTCCAAGTCCTATCTTCAGTTTGTTTATATCGCCAGGACGGCAGCAGACTCCTCCCCTCGCGTATAAAAGTTGTTTAATTGAGGGACTAGAGAAAAGAAGAATAACATACTGTACTCACTCCTTAACTGTGTTTCTAGATCACGCTCATTTCAGGTAAATTTACATGCAGTGTGAAGAGACGAGCATAATAAAGATCGCTAGCATTAGCATGCTAACACAACAATGCACCACAAGTTGTTTTGGTTTCATGCTGGTGCTCAAGGGCGACATCTGCTGGATCAAAAAATCACATATAAAGCCTTTAAAAATATATATATATTATTATTTATTATTCAGAGAGAAATATTATTAATACATGCTTTTCTTCTTGCAGTTGTAAGGGTTAAGTAATTTATTTTAAATGACCATCTACGGATGCTAGCTTAGCCTTTAAATGCTGTAGTGTGTGGCATCAGTTTTTTTGCTTCCAAGCGACCTTGGAAAAAGGAAGCCAATACGTAAGTGCAAAATCCTGCAGTTCTTCGAGTGTCCGCTTGAGGATGGCTCCAGGAACACCGGAAGTCACACACAACAGGCTTAAAAGCCGATTTTAGAGCATAAATTAACAAGTTTACAGCCTGGTACAAAAAATTAAATAGCTCTGATTAGTTATTGTTATGACTGGCACACATTGTACAGGGGGTGATCTTTTTTTCTTTTTTCAAACGGCTCCATTTTGATTTTGAGAACAATGTGTGTTATCCATAGTTAGGCGTATAGCTGACCTGATGTAAAGTATCGTCAAGAGGCTCAAAACCCGCCTCAAATCCAGCTCTCAATCTGTTGTTAGGTTGACGGAAAGTTAGGCTGAGGCTAGATTTCTAACATGGCGGCGGTTGCCGATGAGCGTTTGGAGCCCCCTGCAGTAAAAGTTGGCTGACATCACTCAGGCTTCGTCCATTAATATTTACAGTCTATGCTTGCTTCATACTTGTCCCTATAAAAATGAACATTACATTGATAAATACATTTAAGAATTCATACACTCATAGCAAACTCAATTCACACAAATGTCTAATAATATTAAATCTTGAAATGGTGACATTGTACTTGTACATGTGTAGTGTCTTCTAATGAGAAATCTCATCCTGCTATCTTTCAACAATCAAACACTTCACTCATTGTGAATCTTTGCAGTAAAAAAAAAGTAAACAATAGGCTGTTTCTGCAGCATGCTGTTACTCACTTTGTCTCACACCTTTTCAGCTGCAGAGTTTACAAGCATTAAAAAATGTAGAAAGATCGTGTCGCTGGTGGTCTTGTTTGCTTTTGCAGGTCATGTAGAGGCATTAGTTCTAAATTCAGTCTGTTTCCTATCCAGCCAAAAACTCATCACAAGAGCTTTGAAAGAAAATTGTGACCAGGTTCTTTTTATTTTATTTATTTATTTGTATTTCCTGCACACTTTATAGATTCACTGCAGTGGTTATAAATAAAACAATCAATAGCCATGTGATAGAATTTGATGCTTCTTTGCAATAACATGCTTCCATTTTATCTCCTACAACCATTACGTGTTAATTATAGTTTGGATTTAACTTCTTTCTTTTTTTTTTCAAATTTGTCCGTAAGATTTAAAGAACATCTGTCAGCCACTCCCCGTATAAAGGAAGGTCCACTTCATTATATATCTTTGCCAAACTTCTCTGTATTTTCTCCGAACAAAACTTCTATATCTAAAGACGAGGTTAATTATTCTGTATCTTTTATTGTCATCAATTCCCATGGTGTGTGAGTCTGTATCTCTTGTCTTTTAAACTTTTCCTCTCTCCTTGTGGAATTCAGTTCCATGCATGTTTGTTCCTCTGGAGGAAAGAAATCTATCAAAACGGGTCACAAAGATAGGTCATAATAAAAAAATTAAATTACACCAAGCTCTTCCTTCACACAGCTCGCTGCCAGCTTTAACCCTGTTTAAGACACATTTACTGCTCAGTGTTTAAGGCTCGTTTAGAGATTGGTTCAGGAAAGGAGCTTCAAGGCGGACTAGTACCTCGTACCTAGGCTGCCCGCTCGGAGGACTATAGCCTCTGTACATGGGGTGAGACCAAACGGCTTTAGTCCATCTGTACACTGCACAGTCATGTTTTATTGTTATTTTGTATGTACATTCTTCCACTTCCCTGGGTAGTGATCGTAAAGTCTGTAGCTCTGCATTCTTAATATTTGCTTTAATTCAAGGATATTATACCAAAAGATTAAAACAATGTAGAGGAATCGTGTCCTGGCAAAGCAGCAGCTCTAGACTTGGAAATGGTATTCTCTGAAACCGGTTAGATTAGTTTCGCCTCTGCTATTGTTGTTGACAAAGTTGTTATCAGCCCCTTCTTGATTGTGAGAGGTTTGTGAGGGAGAAGTGAAATTGACATTGTAGTTGCTGCTCTGTTTGTCTACATCCATCTCTCTCTTTCTGCAGCTCCTTTTTCCAACACAACCCAACACAATTTGGTCAGATGGCTGTTCAACAGGAGTCTGGTTCTGCTCATGGTTTTTGCTTCTTATGGGCTGTTTTTCTTTGCGTATTGTAGACCATGCTGTTTTTTTGTATAGCGTCTTGAGATAACATTTGGTATGAAATGGGGCTGTACAAATATTGACTGATAGACTGACGAATGCAGCAGTGTTCCAAAAGTTGAACAGTTCATCCTTTCATCTTATGAACCAAAAGCTTGAATGATTAATAAACAATATTATTAATTGGTCATAAAAATGTGTAATTTTAATGTATAAATATAGATTTCTTTAGACATCTATTAAACTATTTTGACATAACTATGGATCCAGAGATAGATAGGTGAAATTGACTGATAAAGAATTATAGAGTAATGTGCATTAAATTAGACATTAGTAAGACTCAAATTACAAATATAGAAATGTAAAATCACCAAATAAGAGACGTATGTCCTCATCTCAGCTGGAGCCATCAAAAGAAACGCTGAGGGCTCACTTGACCCAACAGGCTCATTAATGTATCACTTACATGTGTAAGATAATGATCTTAAGTCACATTTTGATGTGCTAAGTATAACGTGAACATATGACTCTCCTTAATTAGCACGGACCTGCATGAGTACATATGCCCTGCATTTATTCATACATTAATTAATGCTGAGGGTTGCACTTAATAATGCATGAATTAGTCACGTACACTTGTATTAAGGTGTTACTTTACGGATAATTTTCTTTTGAGTGTGAAAGTCAAGGAGCAGCGGTCAGATTTTGGAGCGGTCGCTCTTTGAAAGCTGGATTTAATTTAAGGTCAGACACATGAGCTATATAAAAGGAGGTCATGGCTATAACACCGCGCTGTGATACTCACTAATGTATTCTGAATTCATAATTCAAGCAGCAGTGCAGCAGAAAATCCTTTATTTAGCATTAGAGATGAACCCCGTTGATTCATTAATGGTGGACTCCCACCAACAACACACAGAGCGCAGGTCAGACACTTTAGAATTGAGATCTTTTAGCAAGAAAATTTGTGTTTTCATTCCAGCATTTTATATCTTTTCACAGGTACTTCAAAGTGTTTCAGCATAGGAAAGAGGATTTTGAATAATTGTGAATAGAGCTGTAGCGTAATTAATTTATTAAGATATTATATCTTGCTGCTTTGCTAAAGTGCTCATGATAGATAGACCGGGTCTTTGTAATATAGCAATAGTTTTTGGAACATAACAATGAGTATGGTCTTTTTACCTGCTCTTTTGTAATGTTAACAGACAAAGAGTAAGGTATTTTACCTGCTTTTTGTAAAGTGTCTCGAGATAACACTTGTTATGAGTTGACGCTATACAAATAAAAATTGATTGATTGATTGAAGTTGATATCTTTATTTAACCTCGGTTTCAGAAAGGGCGACACCTCACAAAGTAAGGAAATTAATATTACTTGTAGTAATTAATTCAGTTTCATATCTTGAAAGAAGTAAGTTCTAGAACTTTTAAATCAGAAAACACACAGACAAAGATCTGAATTTTATGTGTAAAATTTAATATAGAAATGGTAAACGATAAGGTATAGATGAAACAGAGGGCCAGATTAGATGCCGCAGCAGCTGGGTCGGATTATGCAGTGGATGGAGGAATGGCAGTTCTGCCGTCGTGGTTGTGTCTTCATCAGCTCCAAGTGGATCCAACAGGAAAAATATGAAAGAGTCTTTTTATACGTCGATTTCCAATTCAGATTAACCTGATGGCCATCTCGATGAACCCAAATAAAGAAATTGGCGTTCATAATTGAAGAGCAAAGACTTTAGAGAAGAAAGTTCAAAAGCCTTGCTTGAGCCAAAATAATTGATGTTTCAAAACATGTGCGCTGAAGGTTTATGAAGAAAAGTTTCAGTAGAGATTTGTCTCTCTACGGCGCAAACTTAAAAGTCTTAAGGTGATTCGAACTAAAGTCCGAAGAGAAGCGGGCAAGAGACAGAACCAAAACAGAGATCTGAGCTGAGTCTGAACTTTTATCAGCTGCAAGAGAGGGGGGGCCGCCCAAGGGTTACTCTCACTCTGACCGGAGGACATCTGTGACTCGAGTCCGACTCAAGTCCAAGTCATGTGACTCGAGTCCACACCTCTGCTGTGAACTATATGAGTTTAGTTCTGCTAGAGGTTTCTGCCTAAAACTATGTTTTTCATTCCTGCCACTGTTTCCAAGTGCTCTCTAACTGGTGGATTAATGTTGGGTCTCTGTTAAGTATAAAACAAAGAGTACAGTATAGATCTACTTTTGTTGTGACTGGGCACTACAAAAATATGAATGTCTTTTAAGTTGTGTTAACAATTGGGAAAAATGCACAGTATGCTGAAAAATAGTTTTTTAAAGATATAGTTTGTTTGGATTTGTTGTCTCTTTAGTAGCCCGCAGACCCAAACAGCTGATCAGTGCACTTCTGGCTGAAGAACATGTGTGTGGTGTGCTATATAGGTATGGTGTATATACATTATATTGACAAGTACCTCATACACAGGCAGTTTAAAATATCGAGCTATCCCTTTAAGAGTTAAGGCCCATGGCTGTACACCAATGAATGATACTGCTCAAGGCCTCTGCCTAGAAAGAAGATTTTTTCCTTTTCACTGTTGCAAAGTTTTTGCTTATGGTGGATTCATGTGGGTCTCTGTGGTAACTCATACAAAGAGTACATTCTAGACCTGCCTGAAGTTTCTGATTGTTTAAATGAAATGTTTCCTTTCCACAGTTGCCAATAGCTTGCCCATGGTGGATTATGTTGAGCGTCTGGAATGAATATTATAATAATCTGGTGTACACCTGCTCTTTATGTCTTGAGATAACTGCTGTTGTGACTTGCCACTTAAAATGAAACTGCTTGTCTTGGCTGTGTGGATAGCTCAGGGTTCGATAATTGTGGAAAAACTCATTATGTTGCATACATTTTCTTTGAACCCACCGATCCTCTATATCCTGATCAGAGGAGACTACACAACTTCCTCTTGGCAACTTCCTAAGGAATCTTCCTCCAACTTTTTCCATCACTCCTGTGGGATTTCAGGGTTTAGGTTGACTTGACGCCAGGAGAGTGAACACAGCTTTCTGTCTGTGAGGGTAAGACGACTGAAGGCTCATAGCATTGACCGTGCCACCTGACACTCCTGCAGTACCTCCGACAGGATACCCTGGGGAAAACAGGGATAAGCCGTTTCTAAATCCACAAAATACATTTACGCAGGATTATCAAACTCCCTGAACTCCTTTGTTATCTGTGTGAGGAAAAACTATTGGTCCACTGCTCTGTGGTCAGAATTCAACACAGTGCCTCCCGAGTCGAAAGATCAACATTTGAGTGTAGTTTTATTTACAGCAATCCTTCCTGAGGACCCTGGAGGCAAAAGTGTACTGAAAAAAAAGAGCGTTCAAAAAGACAAAAATGGCAGAGCATCTCGGTTTTTCGGACAGTAGAGTCAGCATCACCCTTTTTCTTTTTCTTTTTTTACCATTCTGAACCTAACACCAGAATCTGACAGTCACAGCTTCTTTCTGCTGTGATTATCCAGGAGTGCATAGGTGTAAAAATAGAATGTGTCCAACACTGTGCTTGTTTACTGCACCAATTTCTTCCAAAAAATTATATGTGCAGTGTTGGGCAAGCTACTTATAAAATGAAGTGGACTAGCTACCAGTACTTCTAAAATTATATTCATTTACATGGCTAAGTTTACTTCATCAAAGATATTTAGTTACTTATATTGAAAATTCCTTGTGAGTAACTGGTTTATGTAGGCTATAATAAATAAAAACACATATGCAGGGGCAATTAAGGGATTAGTCATTCAGTTAGTTTGTTATTATGTTGACAAAATATAACATTCTCAGTCTATTTTTCATTGAGATTAATAAAATTCCAGTCCATCCCAGTTGTAATATATATTGTAGCCAGTTTACAGATAAGTGCATTGATTCCATATATTTAGTTTGTAAGTTCAGAAATTAAAAGAAAAAAAAAATGCTTCATGTTTTAAGATCTGTGCAGCCTATGCATGAACAATATGAACGATTACAAACGTTATAATAGTGCATAAATATGTAACACCTGAGTTGGAGTTAAGTTTGATGATTAAAGGCTTAACAGTGAAGTGAAAAGAGATAACACTTGTTATGAGATGACGCTATACAAATAAAAATTGATTGAATTGATTGAAAAGGAATATTGTGCTTTTTTAAAGATGATCCTATGGTCAGCAAATACAATAAAAAGAGGGCAGGGCCCAAAATGGACCCTTGCGGGACCCCACAAGTTAGTGGAGCTGCAGCCAAGGAATATTCACCTATGGTGGGCTGAGAAACTCCTATCTCTAAGATTAGAACTCATGACCATTTGAGGACAGTGACTCTGATGCCTACACACTGCTCTGAGTTTGAAAGACAGATCCAGTGATCCACCGTGTCAAAGGCTGTGGTCAGGTACAACAGCACGTGAACTGTAGAGTCCCCGGAATCAACAGTACATATCAGATCATTGAAAACTTTCGACAATGCTAATTCTGTGCTATAGTGGGGTTCAAAGCCTGACTGTTTTTTTTTTTTCAAAGAAGTCATTGTACTATAAAAATGACTGTAGCTGACTGAGGGCTACTTTCTCCAATACTTTGGACAAGAGATTGGCCTGAATAGACAGGGCAGAGGAGTCAAACGTTTTCTTTTTGATAAGGGGCTGAACTACAGCATGTGTAAAAGCAGACATTACACATTCTGATAGAAAATAGGGTTACTTGGTCCAACTGTATTTAAAACCTTTTTTAACAACTGAGAAGGGATACTGTCTAGAGCAGTGTTTCTCAACTGGTGGGTTGCGGAGCCATTTTCAGTGGGTCGTAAATGTGTGGCTGGAAAAAAAATGGTGTCAAAAAGACTATGAAGCGCTTTTAGAGCATATTTGCTTTGTTCCGTAACTCTGCTCTGTCACATGTTTTGTACTGTCTTATGTCCTGATGGTTTTACACTAAACAAATCTTATTGGTTAAAAAATATAAAAATGTGGGTCATGAGTTCTCATTAAGGAGTTGGTGGTGGGTCCTGAAGTTAGACATTTGAGAACCACTGTTCTACAGGGCAATTTGTTGGCTGTAAATGACGTACTGTATCAGACAATACAGAGAAAGATACAGATTCAAGTTGCTCAAAGACAGCAGGGCATGGGGGTTCACAGAAAGGTCCAAGGCATTGGAGGTTGATTTTTTAAATATTTCTACACTTTGTTAATCCCTGAGGGAAACTCTGGTTGTATTGAGAGACATGCTTCTCACACATAGGCTTGAATCACACATGCACAAATAGGAACTGTGGACATGCATTAGTGGAGCGATGTCAGAGTGGGGCTGCTACACCCTGCTACTCAGAGAGCGCACCAGAGCTGTTGGGGGTTTGGTGCCTTGCTCAAGGGCACCTCTGCAGTACTCAGGAAGTGTCCTAGCACCTCTCCAGCAACCAGACCTGTATCCAATCGGACTTTAAGCTGTTCTTTAGTACTTACTTTTTACGTTTTTTCATCTCTACAGTAGATGTTTGCTTGTGTCAACTTGCTCTTAAATGTATGTCGCTTTGGACAAAAGCATCTGCTAAATGAATTGAGTTGAATTATAGAATCCTCCCTGGTGTTAGAGTCTAGAATCCACTGCATATTTGAATTCCATTTGTCCTGGAAGCAATGAGGCCTGACACCAAGTAAAAAAGTGATGAGGTTCATAAACTTTGACATGGACTCAGCTTTGATGTCAGATCACATTAGTACATCTGCCTAAGTTGAAGGATTGGGACTTGAAGTTTCTGAAGTGCTATGCATTGTTTAGTTTAGCGACAGCTTACATTAATAATTCGAACATAGAAGTTTATTGTCTAAAATATGATGCAAAAGTGTGGTACAATAACTTTGCTAAACTGAGAAATTATAAAATGTAACATTCACTGGAGTGGGGTTTAGTAAGCAAAATATAAATCTGTCGCTTTAAATCTGTCCTTTCCACTCCTATTTCTCCCTATACTTGGGAGCCAGATTTCACAGTCCTCCTTCTTTGTCAATATGTATTTGAAAGGTCAGCCGTCTTGGATGTGTCTCTTAAGTTGCTACCTTCTGCCCTCAAAAGCTCTGTGAAAATTTAAAAAGGGAATATTAGATCTCATTCATCAGTATCTCACCAATATCTTCACAGCAGATTTTTTCATACATTTGTCCTTAAGAAAAACTTGATCAAATACTTGTACTTAAACAGCGGAATTATTTGCACCTGCAGTATGTTCTTAAATTGACGATTTCAAAAAGAGAATAGAGAGCGAAAAATTGCCATTGGAACAGTGTGCATATCTTTCTCTTTTTTCTTAAATGGATGAATGCCATGTCTTGTTAAACTGGAAGCGTGTGCTCATTTTTCCTATTTAGCATATAGGAAGAAAAAAAAAGCCCTTTTATGCCTATATAAGGGCATGAGACTGCAGGGACGTGTGCAAACACACAGAAGTTGCCCTGGACCAAACAGAGAAGTAGAAAGACATTGAGAATGCCTAAATGAAATTCTTCCAATGATTGTGCACTGGAGGCCAAGTTACAAATACTGAAGTACTTCTTATGTGGATGTAGTACTAATCCAAAAGAAACCCAAATAGTCTGATTTTAATAGGCCTACAAGATATTTGGTAACTTCATTTGTGGATACAAAACAAATTTATAGGCCTATATCATAGACTGTATAAAGATGAATTATTAACAGTCTATGGCCAATATCAATTATCACAGCAGAATTAAAGCTCTTTGCTTAAACGTTGGAGCCACTTGTGGGCAAGTTAATTCACTAAGGGGAAAAACGATTTCCAAAAGGAAGACTTGCATGACAGATCTGACAGCTTCTTCACATTATTTGTGCATCAGAATCAAATGAGCAACCTGCCGCAGTTTTCAGCTTAGATGCCCAAACACCTTTGATAGGGTTGGTTGGGAATATCTGTGGGCAGGTCTTGAGGAATTTGGATAAATATATATATTTGGTATTTGTAAGATAAGAACATGTTATATTAATCCATAGGCAGCTGTTCAAACCGAGTGCATCCTGTCTAAACCCTTATGAGGTGGTACCCATCAAGGCTGCCTGCGTTCTCCATTTCTTTTTGCGTTATCGCTGGAACCGCCAGAACTCTGTCTCATATTACAGTTAAAGCTCGGCCTCTGGGGGAGTTCTTAGACTTCTACATTTGTATAATAGAGATGGACTGCTTTCATTTCAACAGCTTAAGGATCAATATTCCCTCCTGGGTTTTCTTGATTCTTGTATTTACAATTGAGAAAAGCAGTTTGTGCTTTAGGAGTTCCTTGGGAATTGCCTTTATCCACTGGACACTTGTACTAACTCTTGGGAAAAGACTACTAGACTGTTGTCTACCATTCAGAATGATAATTTAATCTCCAAAGTGCCAAAACTCTGGGGGTGACTAAATCCTGGAACCGTGACCTTGAAGGAAAGCAGGAGTTTGTTGTTGAAGCTCTTGATGCACAAGCATCTTGTATAAAACATTTAAATAAAGTTGATCACACAAAAAAAGGATGCACACCAGAAGAAGCACAACTTAAATCGTGTGGGGGGTCATGCATGTATGTTGTTATTATTAGTTTACAATGTATTGCGTAATAAATTCCAGAGCTGACACCGCCCACTTACTGTAACACTCAATGTCTAAAAATGTTTAAAAAAAACTTAAATGACAAAAGGAAGGTAACTTCTAACACTTGTAGAGAGTTGATATTATGTACATAGGATAATAAATTACAACATTAGAAGCTTTTTGTGGATTTGGGTTTCTAGTGGCTTAAAGGTGCTTAATGTAGAAACAGTAACGTATAATTTTGCACTGCAGGGCATATCAACATTGAAATGTGCAAGAGAGCTCCTGAGTGTTCTTAGATGTTGTTAAGAGCTTAACTCCTGCTAAACGTTCTTCTACAAAAGGACCAAACTTTTAAAGCATCTTTCTAGTCTTTGGAGCACTCAAAATGCTTTATTCTACATGTCAGTCACATAATACATAAATTGATGGGTGAAGCGTCTATTCAAAGTGCCAACTTTCTCCTCAGGATCTTTTTTTAATGCACACAGTGATGACATGTGTCTTCCAGGGGTAATTTGGGGTTGAATTGAATCTTTGTAAGGACACTTCAACATCCGGACTGGAGGAGGTGAGGGGGGGTGTTGGATTTTGTCTCTCACCTGAGTCACAGCTCTATTCAGCCAGCATGAAAAGGGGAAATGATTACAGCGACAAGTAACCTTTACACCATACATGCTCTTAAAGCATGAGCATTGTATAAAGATAGACTTGAAAAATTCAGAAGTTATCCTTTAAGCATAACAGCATGTCAGGATACATCTCATCCTCCCCCGTACTTTCCACTTGCCCCAGGTGGAATTCTATGAGGAGACAAGGAGACTTGTCATCCCCAATATTTCATATAAATCATTTATCCCCTTCAATTAACTCTATAGAGTATCCATGGCAATCTCCCAACTCCTCAAATGTCTGAGAGAAAGAGAAACAGACAGCGAGAGACCCTGCAGGCTGTGCTCCAGACATTATGGTCGCTCTCACAGCTGCACAGCAGACCAATAAGTTCATCACAGAGAGTTTATCTTTGCCTTTCAGTTATCACAGCAGATAGATTACAGTGGAAATCTAACATTTTCTAAATACAGTACAGCTACTGGCAGCACATCAGCCACAATGTAACTTGTAACACTGTAATTTAGATGCTAACGCTAGTAAACATTAGCAAACATGAATTTTATAATGAAGGCTAATGAGATCAATATTATTTTGGCCACTTGTGAACATTGGAAACTTTATTTAAACAACTGAAGTTGATGCAGTTTCAACAACCAGCCATTACAAAGCTTAATTATCCTTTATTCTGAGTTGTGTTTCTGGAAACCCGACAAATGTACGCCTTTCTTGAGGCTCTGTTTTTTTTCTCCACAACCCCTGAGGGAAAGATCAGACACATTTAGGTGCTCCTTTATGTTCAGCAGCTATAGCTAACTTTGCCTGTTTGCCATTTGGTGCTTAGCAGGTAGGTTTTTAATTTTTTTAGACATATGAATCTAAAAATAGCTTTCTACTGCAGCTGAAAATAATGCTATGTGAGCAGTGACAGTGAACCAAAACAGTAAAGATGTGGTTGGACAGCTAAATAATGTGCTTAAAGTCCCTAATAAGCTCCTCAAAGCCAAGGGGTGCTGCAGAATTTAAGGGATGATTGTCTTCATGCTCAACACTAGAAGCAACCCTTTTCATCTAGTTTTTCTAATATTTGACATTTGATGTCTGAATAAAATACCATTTAAAACTGCTTTACCAACTTGAATTTATGGTGATACAAATGTGTTCCCTTTATCAATCAATCAATACATTTTTAATTGTATAGCGTCAACTCATAACAAGTGTTATCTCGAGACACTTTACAAAAAGCAGGTAAAAGACCTTACTCTTTGTCTTTTAACATTACAAAAGAGCAGGTAAAAAGACCTTACTCATTGTTATGTTACAAAAAGCAGGTAAAAGATCTTACTCTTTGTCTGTTAACATTACAAAAGAGCAGGTAAAAAGACCTTATTCATTGTTATGTTACAAAAAGCAGGTAAAAGATCTTACTTATTGCTATGTTACAAAGACCCGGCCTATCCATCATGAACACTTTAGCAAAGCAGCAAAAGGTGGGGGGGAGAGAATATAGTAGAATATTGAGATAAGATGATCCACTTATGTTTGGAGTTGGAGTGAGGACGTATTTATCTTAGCTTTCCAGAATTCAATAAACTTGGGAATATATCTGAACTTTATGAATTAGTTATCGGCACGATCCAATTTTTACTGTTTGTTTAATTATTTTTTACATTAATATACCTGGTAGACACTTAACTAAATATTCAAAATAAGAGTGTAACTAATGTAAGTGCCCCACACAGTTGGATAGAGATCAAAAGAAGTAACTTTCAATTTTCATTTTGGCTAGTATAGGGTTAAGCAGGTAGGAATGTACACATTTCAGTTCAGCTTGATGTACTATCAGTGTCTTGAAAGCGTTTCAAAGAAGGTGGACGGTTCTGTCGAGGGCCAAGCCGGTGACGTGGTTGAGTGGGCAGTGGGTCCAGATAAATTACCATGTTACGTAATTAAGTAATCTTTACAGACACAAACAGTTCAGAGACAGGAAGGCAGGCACCAAGACAGTTCCAGGTAGAGGGTCGGGGAGCCAGCAGGTAAAGGTACACACTCAAAAAAGGATGTGGCAACACTGTGAGTAAGAACTGTGTGAGTAGCGGAGTCACGTAAGTTTCCCAATTTCTACTCAGAAGGTGTTTGCACCTTCTCTTACGTACAACCTCTTCCTGAATCCATGTGAAAGCTGCATAACTACAAAATATCCATCCACTATACCACCTGTCCTGGAGCTGGAATTGATTATTGGGTCAGGGGCACCAGTCCCCAACCATGGAGCCCTGTACAAAAAAGAATTTAGAAAACAGCAAATGTTTTGTTTTTTTTACTTTACTACCAATAAACTGACAACATCCATTCGTCATTTGAAATGTGCCATGATATCGTTTGCCAATGTGTTAATGTTCCCAACCCGCTTTCTAAGTTCACTGTTCAGGGCAGTATGTCATATTAATATCCAGACATAGAGTATTAGCCACATGAATAATGCCCCATTTAGAGCACAGGGCTCTCACCATGATGAATATAATTGTAGTAAATTGAGTCGTTCCCAGTAGATTTCTCCCCCAAAGCTGAAGTGAAAATTATGCCCTTTCCACTAATAAGCTTTCTTACTGACCTCCACCAGGGAAAATGGACTCAGACCCTTTGAATCCTCAAGTACTACCTCCTAAATTATACGTCTGGCAGGTTTTCAAGTTCCTGGAAATTTTCCTCCCACTTTCAAAATAGTAATCTCGCTCAGGATCAGTGGGTCCCCATACCTGCCGAGCAGAGCAGAGTCTGATCTGCCTCCTCATCCTGAGTCACCAAAAGGATTTTTTCTGTACTACTCTGATGCTTCCCGACACACGAATGTGAGCTCCTCCTGCACTGGACCTTTTCTGCTCACACTTTCTGTTGAATTCCCTTTATCTCACTCTGTCTTTTTTTTTCTCTGAGCAGCTTCACTCAGCATTCATATCAACAAGCAGCTTCTTGGGTTATTTGCAGTCAATGTTTTCAGGCCACTTGGGGACAAGCCAGAAACACAACACTGACATATTAACACAGGTGTTTGTACGATAACCCTTGAGAAAAGGTTGCCTTAAGCACCACGCATTTCAATATTTGTCACACCTCATTCTCTTTCCACGGTGCAACTCAGAGCCGCTACATCCATGTCAGCCAAGTGTACAAACTATAAATTGTTAGTTTTATGCATACTGACAAATTCAGCTGGCAGTCATGTTTCGAGCAACCTGATGAATGTCAGGTCCAATGTTCTGTGCAATATTTCAGTCGAGTGCTTTGGTCTCCACCAGCTCCTCTGGGAAATATCTCTTTAAAGTTCAATATCAAGTTTATTTGTCACTGGAAACAAACACGGTAAAATTGATTTCAGCAAGTACCTATAGTGAGGCAGAAAAAAGGATGTAACATAGATTAGGATTACATTTTAGACGTGTGGTGAATTTCAGAGGTAAGAAGTTGTGTTGAGTCAAAGGTAAGTCAAATTTTATTATTGAATCTTGACTATACAGTGTGTTTCTTATGTAAAGGGCTGACTGTTGCTGCTGTAAATGGTGTTGATAAAGGCAGTAGAACTTAAGGAAACAGTGAAGTTGCAAGCTGTTTTTGACCCTGATGAAAATATTCTGAGTTTAGGCAGTAGAACTTCTAAGAATTACAAGTTTCTTTGTTTATGCCCAATCGCTATCTCAAAAGGGCTGGTCGTATTTCTCGAAATGTCAGCCCTGTGATTGACTGGCGAATAGTCCAGGGTGTACCCTGCTTCTCGCCCAATGACAGCTGGGTTGGCTAAAGCCTCTTCCACTTATTGAGGCTGGGTCGTGGTGGCAGCAGGCAAGTCAACCCAGACATCCCTCTCCCAATGTTTTTCATTGCCTCCTGTGAGAATCCAAGGCGTACCCAGGCCAGATGTGAATATAATCCCTCCAGTGAGCTCTGGGTCTATCACAGGGTCTTCTCCCGGTTGGGCGTGCCCGGAAAACCTCCAAAGGAAGGCGTCCAGGAGGCATCCCAATCAGATACCCGGACCAGCTCAACTGGCACCTTTTGATGCAAAGGAGTAGAAAAGCAGGAACAAGATTTTGAGGCCCCCAGACCTAAAAACCCTCCTCCCCCCAGCTCTGCCTTGAGATCCTGTCCATGAAAATCACAAACAGAATCAGTGACAAGGGGCAACCCTGGCAGTGTGGCAGCAGGGCCAAAATTTAAGTACAAAGAGTTGCTCCTCTATTGACGAAATTCTTAGAAAATTCTGAGAATCTTGACATTTTCTAAGAACTTCCCCTTAAAGTTAAGGCTAGATCATTTTAAATATGAAACTTATTCACAAAGCATCCTAAAGAAAGCTGATAAAGTGAAAACCTTTAGGATTAGAGAGGAGGACTTTTAACAGGCTTAAGAGTTCTTTAAGCAGGAAATGGCATGAAAGACAGAGAGCTAGGTGAGCACACCAGCAATTACAAATGAATATAAATTAAATGAAGTACTAAAATGAACAGCATGGTAAATAAACAGAAAATAGATATAAGGAAGGTATTTTTATAGAGAATAAAAGGAGCGCAGACGAGAGAATATTTTTTTAGAATCATGGTTGGGCTGAACAGACTATTTATGCAGACGTTTCAATCCATCTTGGACTTCATTCACTGCAAAGTGAGGCATGCACATTGAGTCCCTCTAGAAGTGGTTACTTCACATGCATCTGATCTCTGATTAAGGACTCTTCATATGCTGATGTAACTTACAGCATATGAAGACGATACTGTTCCTGTTGGCATGCGCTTTCAAACATTTTGTAGGCTATATTTTTTTTAAAGTACAGTTTACAATTAATTCAAGAGATGTACATTTCATAGTGTTCATCACAATATCTGACTAGATTCTATTGGGCCTAATCGATTTCACTGTCCTATGCAAAAAGAAAGAATGTGTCATACCTAGCAACGGGCTCAAGCACACCTCATTAGGATAAAAGTTTCTGTCCCTTCCGTGATTTGAGTTTTTATGTTTCTAAATCACCCCTTTGGTTACTTACATTACAAATTAGCAGATTGCTGTTTAAATTAATTGTTGTATGCTTTTAATGTAAAATGTGAAACAGAAAAAAAAGCCCATCACTAGTTCCCAGAGCCCATGGTGCTGTTGTCAAATGGCATGCCATGTTTGACCAACGGTCAGAAACACACAGATATTACAGTGATAGAAAATGACAGGTCCTGGCGGTGCAGGAGCTGAGGCGCCGACCATTAGGCACAATGTCTCACTCTCTACTGCCACATTTCCTGTCATGTGTCTACTGTTGTTGGCTATCTAGTATGGAGCAAAAAATACCCCCTGCCAGAATGATTAAAACAAGACAATGATATAATACTGAGAGAAGCAGCAAAGCCTGGTGTTGACATAAAACTGCAAACTATTTTAAGTATTTTTGTCAGTTTGCAACATTAAACACGAAATACATTAGGAACTTACAACACCACAAACTTAAAAAAAAGCTTTCATGATCAGCTATATGATCCCACTTTAAGAATAAAGAACTTTGTACTAATGCAGGTTTGTTCAATTACTTCAATGCTTATAAACAAAAATAACAACAACAAGCCTAAGTTAATGTGTATGTCCTTGAACTCAAGAGTAAGAACATACAAGGCAGTGTTTGAAACTATGCCTGAAAACAACGGTTTCTGTTTTGCAGGCTCACTGTTTTTTTTAAGTTATCGGGGGATTTGAACAATCGACCTGTAGAGGCTCTGCTCAGGCCGAGTGCTGTGGATGGCTAATGGCTCACAGAGTCACACCAGGTAAAGCCTGCTAAAAAATTTAAAATGTACCAAAACGAAAATATCACTTCATGCACAGAATAGTGGAAAATGGAGCAGTGCTGAAGAGAGGGCAAGTGGGACTGTAAGTGTGTGTGTGAGGGCAAGTGTGTGGGTGTGTATGAGTGAGTGAACACATAGAGAAGCCGATCCTATCAGACTCTTGTCAGCTCCTGTTGGTTTTTTCTATATAAACCTGTGAGCAGGGAGACTCATGCTGCACTTACACTTTTTACCCCCTCTTCTCTTGTGTACATCTCTCTCGCTCTACCTCGTCCTCTCTCTCTCTCTCTCTCTCTCTCTCTCTCTCTCCTCTCTCAGACACATACACTGTGAGTCCCTTCTGTTTTTCTACGTTTTCCCTTTTTCTCACATCATCACTGCTCTTTTTGCTCTCTTGCAGGAGCTCATCGAGGATTTAGGCCTCCTCTATCCTCCTAGACTCACCTACATCCTTTCATCTTGTTCCCTCCTCTCCTCCTCTTCACTTCCTCCTTTTATTCTCTCTTCTCCATCTCTCCCCCCCCCCCCTCCTTGCTTAACCTGTTTCCTGAGCCCAAAAAATAAACCCACACACAAGGAGCACACACACAATACACACTCTGCACACGCGTTAAAGAATCAAGCCCAAACCCGTCTGCCGCCAGCAGCACATCTAATCCTAGGGCTTGGGGGAAGAGGGGGACCTTGCAATCATTCCTGTTCCCTTTTTGCCCCTCCATTCATTTTATTTTTCTTCAATCATTTCCGACATCCTTTAATGCATGCCAAGCACCCCCCTGGTGGATGTTACTTAATTTTTAAGAATGCACTAGGGCTGCTTATTCCTGTTTTGGATGTTTCCAGCAGTTCTTGCTTCTGTACCAGGAGAAAAAGCCAATTTCACTCATCAGCACACCTTGTAATAAAAAAAGTGGAATATTCCAGCGTTGTAGTATTTGCTTTGGGACAAAAACCTAAAGCCTGTAAGCCCTGCATGGCACATGACTCAAAGCCACTGGTCCTGAACTGATGATGCCTGGAGATGCTGCTGTTCCTCCTCCTGCGCTGGATGTTGCTGCCGCCCTGTGGTTAAACACACGAACTGCAACCCTTCTGCTTTAATGAGCGTTAGATTTTTTTTTTTTTAGAGTTGCATCACGACCCCCCCCCCCCCCCCCCCCCCCCCCCCTCCTCCCTCACACACACCACCGTCATTACCACCACCACCACCACCTCTACCTCCTTTCTCCATTCAACCTCCACCACCACAGCCCCTCCCTCTCCTGGTTGGATAAATATTGCTGGAAGATATATAACGTGTTGCTATGGTGATCAGCTTGTGGGTTTTTTTTCATGGCATTTGTTGAAGACAGGGACATGATGGTGCGCAGGGAGCTCTGAAGATCTGGTGTGTGTGTGTGTGTGTGTGTGTGCGCGTGTGTGTGTGTTTAAGCGTGTTTATGTTTGGGAGAAAAGGTGGTCGAGGGGGGCTCCTTTTAAAGAGGATAAACAGCAGCCCCCCTAAATAGGAGTTAGTCTCTAAGACCTTGTGTTTTCATGCACGCCAGGGACTCTTCACCTATCATGTGCACCAAAAACCAAAGCCTTGACTTCTAGCAGCTGTCTCAAGGGAGTGTTTAACCCCTCTTTGCCTCCACCTCTCCGCCTCCCAAGTCTCCTCCACCACCTCCTCTCTCCATCTCTCTCTGGGGACACATTCTCAGCCTGCCTGATTGGCTTCTGTTTATGTGCATGTGCTAATGTGCTAATGTGTTAATGTGCTAGTGTATGTGTGCTATAAGCACGCTGTCCTCTATCAATTAGCGCAACCTGGTGCACCATTACCATCAGTCGTGTGTGTGTGTGTGTGTGTGTGTGTGTGTGTGTGTGTGTGTGTGTGTGTGTGTGTGTGTGTGTGTGTGTGTGTGTGTGTGTGTGTGTAGGAATAACTAGTGCATCATCGATTGCCAGCTGTTTGCTATTGAAGACTCCCTAATGATCAAGCCCAAGAAGGCAACACAATTGCTATGATGGAAGCCACGTTTGCATTTGTGTGTGTGTGTGTGTGTGTGTGTGTGTGTGTGTGTGTGTGTGTGTGTGTGTGTGTGTGTGTGTGTGTGTGTGTGTGTGTGTGTGTGTGTGTGTGTGTGTGTGTGTGTGTGTGTGTGTGTTAATGGTTCACAAGACGCAGCACCCATATCATTCTCCTTCAGACCAGACGGCATCCTAGGAGACACCTATATGTGTGTGTTTATGAGTGTGTGAGCTGATACCAGCGCAACCCAGATGGCCATCTTCGAGGGGTTTTTCTAGAACATTCACACACTTGTTGCTTCTCCTCATCCCTCTTTCTCTCTCTCTCTCTCTCTCTCTCTCTCTCTCTTTCTCTCTCTCTCTTTCCCTCACACACACACACGCACACACATACACACACACACAAACAAATACACACACAAGCACGCACATGCACTGCGCTTCTTTTGAAGTGTGAAACAGCTTGCGGTCAGCTCTGCTCCTCTTCCAAAAAGTTCCATCAAATAGCAGCCTTTAAAAGCCTTCAGATACATGATGAAACAAAAGCAGGCATGCAGCGATAACAGAGGGAACAGAGAACAAATTTTCTCGTTGGATGTGGTGGTAAGACAGAGCAGTTCTTCATCTTTGTCTGCGGTGATGGACTGGAGGAGTCAGGGGATCAAACAGTAGCGTTTTAATGGGTTAAATGTACTGCTGACCTGGTAGATTTCGTCCTGTAAATTTTAGAGCTTTTGCACTTCCTTTATGGTTTTCTACAGGTGACATGTTGTAGTGGAGATAGACAGCAGTGCTTTGTTTCAAGAGCAGAGGTCAAACCAGCTGTCAGATCAGAAAGAGACATGCAGCCTTTGACCTGCAGAGAATTCTGGGGAAACATCATAATTGGGTCGTTTTTCGGGATGCACTGATACATTTTCTGAGTTTCTGTGTAGGCTGTCGATACATATCAGCTTATTGGATAATGATTTAGCATTTACTTAGTGCAGTAACCAAAACATATCTTTTCACTCACATTCATTGAAGACCAATTGTTTTAGCCAACAAGACACACTCACATTGACAACTACGGGCAATTTTAGAGTCGCTGATTAACCTAGTGAGTTTGTCTTTTGACTGTGGGAGGAAGCCGGAGTACCCGGAGAGAACCCACGCATGCACAGGGAGAACATGCAAACTCCACACAGAGAGGCTCCTGTCTGACAGGGATTCAAACCCTCCTCGCTGTGAGGAGACAGCGCTAACCAGTGCACCACCGTGCAGCTGCTCCAGTACAGTATCACATAATGGTTTCAGCAAGTATCCTATACTATAAGCAATTAGAAAATCTGTTTATTTAACCTTTACCTACCCAATAAATACTCATTGAGATTAAAAGTGTCTTTCTCAAGAGTGTCCTCACCTGATAGGCTTTCAGTGTACACAGCTGAAGCGGTTCATACAAACATAATACATGATACATGATACAATAACGTGAAATAACAAGTAAAACTAACAGATATTTGTCCAAATCTACCACAATCATAAATACATCATCTGGAACATCTACAGCCAGATTTACCGGCCTTCGAGTCATTTAATATTTCCTTAAAGCATCCAATAAAACCCAATGAAAGGAAGCAGCAAACTTAAATGCCTTGTTGCAGAGAAATGATCATGTGGCAAAAAAAAAAACTTGCAACAAGCTTGCAAAATGTTAGCAATCAGTGTTTCTCTACCATCGTTATTATTATTTTGAATTTGTTCTTTGTATCAGCCAACATTCAAGTTTAAGTTTCTGAATAAGTATCAGGAAGGGTAAAATTGTATTTGAACATTTAAACACCATTCCTATTGAACGTTAATCAGAGAGACAGAGGGACAGAAAAGAGAAAAAGATTTGGTAATTTTGCTTTAAGGCTGAAGGGAGATTAGTCGTATAGCTTTAGCAGCAAGCAGTATGCTTCTTTTTTCACACTGAATGTGTTTTTGATTTCTATGCCCTGTGGTCAGGCCATATGCCAGAATACTTTGTGTATGTCAGTTACTGTGTTATTGTCCCAAAATTATACAGATTCAAATTTTGAATTGTTTAAATCTGACTTTAATCAACATTGTTTTTGTTGTTGTTTTTACAAAGATAAGGGTTATCGTTCTTATATTTTTTTAGATTTTATCTTCTGTGCTTTTATGCCTTTATTTAGATATAGGCATATACATCATCATAGTCAATCATATATTTGTTTAAGAAAAACAATAAAACATATATCTAAATAAAAACTGTTGGTCAAACAAGTTCACAGTTCGCTGTTTTTAAGCTATCAGTGCAAACATACAGTCTTTAATATATATATCAGAAATGTGTTTTCCCATCAAAGCACGATGAAACAAGAAAGGATTCAGACGGCTTTTAAAGGCTCAGACATTTGCCCAGATTAAACGATGCTCTTTTTATAGTGAGAGGCTTTTTAATCTACATCCAGATCCACATCATTATGAAAATACATGTAATGTTATCCCCAGTGAAAATGATACTGATAATGATACTGCGTCCATTGTCCATTATTAAGATAAATTCTATCACATTTTGCAAAAATGCTGTGAGTTGGTTTCTGCATAAATTGTCTAAAGATTGTATAAAATTTGTAGGAGTGGAAGGGAAAAAGTGTGAGAATATCTGTGTAGGTTGAAATGGCTGTGGTCTATTTGGACAGAGAGGTGTCAAAAAACTAATTTTGGTGTTTGCACTAACCCCATGAAAAGAAAACAGCCTCTCATGTGCTCATGATCTTGATTTCAAGCTAATTAAATCAATGTCTCTAAAATACTTTTTGACATTTGGTTATGACAATTAGACATACTTAAAACCAAACCTTCTTGGAGGAGGTCATAAGCTTTCAAAACTGCCTCTTAAGCGGGGTCAGTTATAATCTCATTCATTTCCTCTCATGTTTAAAGGTTCCACTGACTAAGTGAAGTACATAACTACCTGTAATTACTCATCAGTGCGACTACAACCGCACACTTAAGCACAGAGTCACCTTAGATGACTCATGAAAGGCTACAATTTCAACAATTTCAACTTGGTTTCTCCTTAAATGCCTCTTAAAGTTAATTTTATTGATTCATCATAGCTTTGGTTTGTGTCACTTTGTATAAAAGCACTCAAAGAGAGCAAAGAAATAACATTTAAACAAATTAAGGATGGAAAGAAGAAACTCAAAGGACGACTCACTCACTGAGCAAATAAAACAATCCTGTTAGGGGGGAAAGGATCTCTAAAAAGCAAAAACATTACTTGTTTGCCTGTCAATGTTTTATTATCCATGAATCCATGTAGCATTTATATGTCAGCATCATGAGGTTCAAAGTTAAAGGGGCTATATGTAACTTACAAAAATACTGTGTTCGTAGCGATACCGCATGGCCGTTAGGTGAACTGCACCAGTAACCTGTCGCTCGCTCGTCATACGTGCTCGTACGTACACAAACGAGCATCATCATCGGCCGCGAAACACTGGATATTTACAGAAATAATGTTTACAGAGGAGGTAAGTGAAAGTCTGTGAAGGAGTCTGTGTGTCTCCTGGAGAAGTGTGTGGAAGACGGCCTCTGGCTGTTGAGGTGAAGAACAGGAGTGTGATGAGTTTGTCCGCCTTTGAGAGCTCCTAGGGCGGATAGAAGTGTGTGGAAGGCGGCCTCTTGCTTTTGAGGTGAAGAACAGGAGTGTGTGATGAGTTTGTACTGTTGATCTCTGTAAGCAGAGCGGAGTGAGGAGGACGTTGAGAACGTGCATAAAATGTCACTTCCTGGAGCTTTCGCGGAAAATACGACCCTACGACACTTTTTATACAGGCAACACAGATAGACAGTGAACATCTACTTTTTCACATCAGTTAACCGTTCGCTTATTAATGGGCGATAAAAAACGATTTATACAAAAAATGTTACATAGCCCCTTTAAGTAAAACAAAAAGTCAAACTAAGTATTATGTTGCCCCCAAGTGGTGGTGAAGGCAAATTGCAGGATTTGTTCCAAATGAGTTTGATGAGTTTAAAATGAAAAACTGGAAAAGTGTCCAGTACCATGTCCTTTCAGTAAGTCTTTGACTCTTAAAATGTTGGTGAACTTATGAATGCATAACTGGAAATCTTTTAAGGAAAAGAAATGGATGAGTGACAGAGACAGATGACAAGTACTGGAAGTACTGGAATAAAAGTTAAAAGTCTCAGGTTTTTTCCATCTCATTACGATAAGAATGCAAAGATTAATCGTAAAATCGTGTTAAATCAATTCAAAGGTGTCAAGATTCACATCGGTACTTAAAAAATGAATCGCAATAATACGTTGAGCGTCAGCAGCTGTAGAGCAAGATTTTGAACCTGAGGACGCACCACCGTCTTTTAAATCGGAGGTGTGGAAGCATTTTGGCTTCCCCAAGGCAGAAAATGAAAGAGGTGAGAAGATAACAGACAAGACAAAAAATGTGTGTGCAAGTGGGTTTGCAGCCCCTAAAGGAATCTTTTTCAGTCATAATGTGTCCACAGCCTCATTTTGTAAAATAAATCGTTAGAGAATCGTATTGTGAACCCAGTATCGTCAATTGTTACATCCCTACATTAAACTTCCTTTCTTGAGTCAGATCATTCTTAAAGAGTTTCTGAAACTTGATTCGATTGTTTGTCAAACAAGTGATGAAAATAAAGTTGTCAAAACATAAAAATCTAGCAGAGAGAAAACTCAAAGACAACTTCAACACTTGTATTTTCTTTAATGTCAGAATTGTACATTGAAATCCCAATGGATTTGCACTTCTTTTTACAATATGTACCACATATAACAGCACCTACATGTTATTTACACACATTACACAAGATTGTATCACAAAGCAGTGTGTGAAATTTGCCCCAAGCCTTGCTGGACCATCACGCCCTATATAGTCAATGAGTTGAATTGCCAAAAATAATCAAAGTTGTGTCGCCTTCTAGAATAACTTATGTTTTGTGTTGAAATCACAGGTATGAAAGGGTTTGACAGTTTTCTTCTATGTGAGGGACAAACTAATGACAACCCAAAGTAGGTAACATGCAAGCTTTAAACACTGTTACTGCTATTGGTGCAAAAAATATAAAATCAGTCAGTCAAATATATTTTGCTGCTCAAAAGGGACACAGTGAATATTTGGATTACTTGTAAACATGACAATACCTATGAGTAACAGTGCAACTGGAAAACTGCAAAGAAAATAAGGAAAGCAGAACAGGGGTACTAATCTTTGTGAAAACACATTTTGATTTTCCAACTATTGTCAGCCCATGACTCAAAGTGTCACTTAACTGTGGAAGTAATAAATGACACCATTACGTGTGTAACTTGGACTGACCTGCTTTGTGATAAAACCCTGATTTGGGCTGCAAAGAGCAACTAAAGAACTGAAAATAAAAGGATGAATTTAAGTAAAACAGGAAGTTACTCAATCAAGTGGGCGCTGAATACGCCAGAACCCTGCATCTACAAGCACATTCACTGCTCTCTCTCTCTCTTTCTCTCACACACACACACACACACACAACCAGATACTGTAGCAGCTTTCTTAAAGGCAAAGAACAACACAGTAAGTGGCAGTTCTGCTGTCAGATTTGCGTACACACAGAGCAGCAGCAGAATAAGATACACACGCCGACAAGTGTTTTAAGTCGAGCCATACAGCATGGAGGTGGTTCAGCCTCCTGAGGAGTCCACATTTCAGTCCAGTCTGGTTTGGCCAGCACTCCACAGAGGAGGAGGAAGTACGCTTGGGGGATGAGAACTGCAAACAGTGAGCAACAGCCCGGTTTATCTGATTACCGGCCGTGAAGCACAAAAGGAGCCCGGCTAAATAAACAATGTCTAAAAGCAACATTCAGCAGTTTAAGGATTATAAATGTGATGTTTGCTCACTTTGCTGTCAGATCTACTGAAGACAAACAAACATAATGAGGAAGGATAGTTTTCTTTAAAAGAAGAGAGCACTACTCTGGAGAGGCTGTGGGACAAAACAGAGGGAAGAAAAAGAGAAAAAATGAAGAAGGGGAGAAAATGTGGGTTGGTAATAGTGGAGTTCCTTTATTTGGAGAATTGCAACTAAGATGAAAATGAGGAAGATTTCAAAGGTTGGCCAAGGCAACAGTCCTCATCAGCTGTCCTGTCGGCCACCAAGGAGAGGACAGAGGAGGGATAAGTAGTGTCTGAAAAGTTCAGAGCATCCTGTTACGTTTATGCGTGGGTGAGTCTGTGATGACATCACTACACGGGGCAGGGCCTCGTTTTCGATTGGCTGTGGAATCCAGGTGGAGTGCCATCTCCTCAGCGATGAAGGTGTTGAGGTCAACATCGTGAAGACCGTTCCTACGGCGACTGAGGGGCTGGGCAGGATGAGTTGGAGAACCAGGAGGACCAGAACGCACAGAAATGCTCGCCATGGCACCACTAAGGCCTAGAGAGAGAAAAAAAATATATATATATGAAGCCACAGCATACTGTATGAATTGTAGTGTCTCTTAGATGAAATGCAAAAGTGCAATGCTCAACGTGACATATCATTCTACCTTGCAGTGCTATGGCCTCTCTGAAAGGCTGCAGGTCGGTCTCCACAGAGCTGCCTGTCTCTGGCTGTGTAGGTCGGCTGGCAGATACCATGGCGACCCTTGGCGGGGCACGAGTTGTTCGTGGGGGTGGAACTTTGCCGCATAGGAAGCTGATGAGGTCCTCTCGTCTGATAGTTCTTCTGCGTTTCTTAACCCATGCAATCACGTCCTTATTCCTGCGCTGGTAGCCTAAGTGGATGCCCAGGTCATAGCTTCGTTGACGAGCCTCCATACTCTCTAATTACATATCAGGAGAATTTTTACAATCAGTGTTTGAAAGCACGCATCTCATTTTCATACAGTACTACCAGAACACCATTCAAAACCAAAAAAAGTCCTGTAAAATAGGTATTAGACCAGAATAGAATTCATTGTTACTTGCCTTTATACAGGTTAGTGACTGCTGTTGCTGCATTTTGGAAGGGCACCCAGAGAGAGAGGCCTTGCTGCTGACATACTCTATCTGAAAATATATATTTACAACGGTTAGTCTGATAAATTGTCACAAATGGGCTTCTAAAACACACACAAAAAAACAATTTAAACCAAGATTAGGATGATGTGTCGCTTGGGAAGAAAATAATTACCATGGTCCTAAGAGGAATAAAAGATAGTGTACATAGAGATGTAAGGGAAACCAAGGCTTACAAATACAACTGCAAAGGTTTGGGTTTACAACAGAAACTCTACTACAAATACTTTGTGTCTATGAAGTACTACACCACCAATCATCCATCCAGGTGCTAAATATCTGCATCAAATCTTCAGATCAAACAGAGACTGTGCAGACAGTTCCTCTTAAATGACTACATCATGAATGCAAAGCACATCGAGTGAAACATCTAACCAAGCAGGACAATCTCAGTTATGGATGTTGACTGCACTAGATAAGAGGCTGCAAAAAAAAACTTGTGCAAATTAAGTCAACTTCCTAAATTCCAAAAGTCCAGTCTGGCGATCAGTGAAGGATATTTAAGATTCTATTATAACCAGTAAATGACTGAATGGACAGCCGTGTCGTTATGGTTTGGAACAGGGGATGTAGCTCAGTGGTAGAGCGCCCCTGGTTCAATCCCCGGCATCTCCATCGGCATAACTTCTGGGCGGCTGTGGCTCAGTTGGTAGAGTCGTCGCCTCTCGACTGAAAGGTTGAGGGTTCAATCCCCAGCTGAGGATCATGTCCGATGTGTCCTTGGGCAAGACACTTAAATTGCTCCTGCAATACTGTGGCGGTGTATGAAAGGTGCTTTGGGTAAAAGCGTCTGCTATGTGAATTATTACTTCTTATTTCACAGTGTTCTTGTTTCAGTGTTGGGTGAAAACATTGCGCAGAGACGAAAAACACTCAAAAAAAAAAACATATTTAGACCAATGCTTTCGCCATCTTGTTCCTAATATTTACAACACTCAATCATCATCCAAAAAAAATCATCCTAATGTGCGCTGAAATAAAATAACTTTGAAGCTATTTCTTAACTATTGCAACTTGTAACCATCAATGCTTTTTTTTTTTGGCCGAGTTGTTTTCGGTCGGTAAACTCCTCCTTATATATCGCCATTTTGACGAGCAAGGTAAAATGTTCTAAGAGGCGAACAGAAGTCATGTTGTGTGAAAACAAACAACATCCAATGTGCTTAACCTGCTGGCAGACATGCTTGATAACTTAGACAGTGTTTTTATATAAAAAGGGCCATTTGCCTCAGCTTTCTTATCAATCCGTCTCTCCCTGGAGGAACCTGTGACAGCTCAGGCACATTCAACCCCCTCTGTCCCACATTCAGACACCGGGCTGTTTTCAGGCTGCTAGTGTTAGCAGTCCATTAGCTGCCATGAGTTAGCAAAGGAAACAAACAAAACAAGGGGGGGGGTCGAGAAATCGAGACGCAAATGTTTAAGAATACACATTCTGGTGTCACCCGGCACAACCGTGAAAACAACAACCGACATGCTGTGTGTAAAAAACAAGCTGCGATGGGCTAACAAAGTGAGCCTAACCATTGCCCTTTGTGTGTGTGTCTCTCTCTCTCTCTCCGCCCTGGTGGGATTAGCCTGCGTTAGCTACGACAGCTAGCTTCGGTACAGACCTTTGTAGAGCTGTGCTACTGCGGTGGCGGAGTTCTGAAAGAGGTGCCACAGCTTCTGTTGGCTCTGTTCCGTCTCCTCCTCGTTCGGATCGCCTTGTTCGGCCTCTGCTAAACACTGTCGTTCCCACTTGGAGAACCAGTGTTCGGGGCCGTGCTCCTGGATCTCCGCTTCTCCCTCCTCCTTCCTCTCCTCCATAGCTAACCGAAAAAGGCGTTAGCTTTGTTAGCTAGAGTCGCCGGACTTCGTGTGAAAAATGTAGGCTTTGTTTCGCGTTTTCACGGATACTCAACTTTCCTTCTTCCGCGATATATACACGAGAAATACGTTTACACAACCCGAATAATCAATAGAAAAAGGGGGTGGGGGGGGGAAACAACTGCTGTTAGAGACGCATTGTGAATGTTTTAAATTCCGCCCACACGCCCCAGTGTAAAGCACACCAAACTAAAGAGCTCGATGACAACACCGAAGAATTTCTCGAGCTGGCTCCGCCCACTTCCGGCGGCTTTTCTGAAAAGAGATTGGCTGCGGCAATTCTATGGGCGGTGTCAGTGCCGAACACGAAGCCTGATTGGAAAACGGCGACACAGAGAAAAGGTCAGAGACAAAACAAGGTTAGTTCGGGAAATTCTCACTTGAATGCAATACAGCTTAATGTACGGCAGGGGGCAGTCCGCCCATAGAGATTAAGTTTAGGCGTTATCAGTGGTGTAGCGGTACCTAAAAAAGAGGGTAGGCCTATACCAGGGATGGGCAACTTTGGTCACAGCAAGGACCACATTCATTTAATTCTCACTGCCAGAGGGCCAAATTGTAGTATACTTAAACGATTACAGTCAATTATGTCTCAAATTTAACTCAACATATACCAGTGATCAAATATTATTATGGACATATTTTTGGTTTTCATGAATACATGGCAGATTTTGTCATGTTTTTCTTCATGTTTCCTATTAATTGATATGTAAAAATTGACCCGAGGGCCACGTTGAGGGTTGATGGGGGCCGCATGTGGCCCCCAGGCCGCCAGTTGCCCACCCCTGGCCTATACTCTCAATTTTTCCGCCCAATTTTTTGTTTTAATTGGCCTGTCCAGCAGAGGATAAACAGCCTGTGTTACAAACAGAAAGACTACTCCTACATATTTATTTTGTGTGGACTTGCCATTTAGAGACGGAGTAGGAACGAGGGAGAGTCATCCCTTCACCATCAGGGGGAAAAAATGTAACATATACTTAATATTGTCAATCAGTCAATGGTGTAAATCAGAGGAGATTTAGAAGTGGGTACCCTGGAGACTGAAAAATAAGTGGGTAGGCTATACTCTGTATAGGCTACCTGCTTATACCCTGCACTACACCACTGGGCATTAGCATAATTCACTTTTAATAGGAGATAGCCTACTTTTTGGGCACTTTCCTTTTTGTCTACACTCACCTTTAATTGAAGACATTGCAATGTTTCCCCCTACATCGGGTTTTCAGTCCTGGTAGCAATTACAGGATAATGCAAAATGCTTAAACATAGACACTATAAAAGTCTCTCAAGTGGTGAAGAATAATCATCAAGTTAAGAGAACATATACACTATGTCTGACAGGCTTTTATATTTTTTGAAAGTTAGCTAACAGCAGCTATAGGCCAGCGAGTGGTACTAACCAATTAAGGCTGTGTTTGGAAACCCCCAATCAATGACACTCCATATTGAGTCATTTCACTGTTAATTTGTATAACAGGAATAATGTTTTTTTTCTTTTTCTTTCACAAGTTACCACAGGATCCTTTACATTTTATAGTTGTTTTTTTATCACTGAATAACATGTAGGCCTACTCCCCTTTTGACCTCTATGCTATTGTAAGATGTGACGTTTCCTTGATGTTGTGGTGGGGTCAATAATGTTCTTATCTTATCTCATCTCATTTTATCTTTAAGGATAATCTGAGCACGTTTTAAAGTACGTGTAAAACATATGCCGACAAAATGTTGACCTTTACTGAAAAAACTTCCTCAACAATTCTTCCAACACAACCCATCAACCCCAACGCAACCTTAATGGGATATTTCCACCATTCTCTCCAGCTCCTCAAGGTTTTGGCAATGTTTTTATAAAATACACATGCAATATGTAAGCAGCAGCATACTCTGTAAGCGTTGTTATCTGTTATTATGAAATGTTACCACATATAGCTTGTGGTCCCTCTGTGTTAAGTTATTGCAGTGGTTAAGATTTTGGGTTGAAAGTTCAATATCAGACTATCTTTTAAACAACCAGAGGTCCATGGGCTGTCGATTAAGGAAGTCCAAAGATCAAATGGTTTTATGACAGAAACTTACTGATTGCACGCTCCCTCACCTCTCTTTTCGTATCTCTCCATCAACAGCACATTGGTTTGTGTGTCAGCCTGAACCGCTCTCTTTCTTTGAAAACTGGTTTCTTATTCCCTCTTCTCTGCTAGCTTTACTGTTTTAGAAGATGTCTAAAACGGAGCAGGTTGTGGGCGACGTTGAAGAGTATTTCCAGGAACGAGGACCAACTGTCACTTTCAGCAACTTGCTCTACAGTGTTCAGGAGACGAGATTCTGCTGCAAGAGAGGTCCTGAAAAATACATCCTCAAAGATGTGAGGTAGGATAAAATACTCACCTTGACATGTCAGTCTTACTTGCTCTCCATTGATACTTCTTTATTCAATATAATTTAAATTTCCACATGGGCTGTTACTCTTTCATATCGAACCATATAAGTATGTGATTAAGTTTGTAGCTCATTTGACCAAACTAGGATACCCATTTTCTAAATTTTAGAGAAAATTTATCAAAAATAATTTTATACATCAAACAGGGGCTGGTGTTTTGAGTAGACAAGCTGAGGGAAGAAAATAAATATCTGGAAAACAGAGTCAATAATTGTCTTGCAGCAATCAAATCCCAAGCCTGAGGGAAATTTATTTAGGCTACATTATGAAAATCACCTTTTCCATGGTCACAGAGTTTGTTTGGGACAAGGTTATTTATGCATGGTACAATAAGTAAAAAATAAAATAAAATAAAAATTCCAACCATGAAAGTTGTTTAAAATGCACCAAATTTTGCAACAGTAAAGATTATTTTTCAATGCACATCGTGTTGTACAGTTATGGTCAATAAATGGTGGTAAAAATATTTCTATGAATTGTATTTGTTAGACATCCTTGTGAAATGAAGACAACATTTTTCAGAGACTAAATGAGCAGTGAAAAACTCTGCTCAAGAGTCGTGACACACAGACACATCTGTAACATTATAATAAATTAAATATAATAAAAATGATCAAAACAATAATGCCACCATGGTTTGATAAACAAAAGAAACACAAGACTGTCAAGTAGTTGTATTGTAAATCTTTTAAGCAAAAACATGAGAATGTTGTAGATAACATTGTTAACCTGTGATACAGTTTATAGTTGGGAGGATACATTTTGTATTGGTTTTTATCACTTTGACATGCTCTATAAACAAATGGACTTAACATGATTGGATTGGTTGTTGCAGCGGCATTTTGAGTCCTGGGATGAATGCCATCATGGGCGCCACTGGAAGCGGTAAAACGTCGTAAGAAATATTCTCACTTTTTCAGACACTAATAATACTGTCTCACGCATATGCACAAACCCAAGCACATACATGTTATTTTCTTTCTCTTTCTGTCAGACTGTTGGATGTTATAGCAGGCAGAAAAAACCCTGCAGGACTGAAGCAGGGAAAAGTGTTGGTGGACGGCAAAGTTGTCACGTCTGAACTCAGGCTGAGCTCTGCCTACGTGGTGCAGGTACAAAAAACACACACATACACAATATAAGACATCATTGTCCTTTGGATTCCTCGACGTAGTTCATGACTTTATCACACATGTGCTTCCAGGATGATATTCTGATGGGTACCCTGTCTGTGAGGGAGAACCTTCTGTTCAGCGCCAACCTGCGTCTCAACCCTAAGCACCACTCCTCCTCTGACAAAAACAGCCAGGTCGATGCCATCATAAAGGATCTGGGCCTCACAGACTGTGCAGATACTAAGGTGTTACACACACAAGCTAGTCACTGTACAGTTCCACTGGTAAAAGTATTCCTAAACACTGAAGACTGTTTCTTTATTGATAGCCTATCTGAGACAGATAAAAGAAGAAACACTTGATTAAATAAGAATCAAAGATATGTAATAAAATGTATGATATAGTTACATTTAAATGTCCCATCAAAGAAACAAAAAACTAATATGTATGAGTTTCCTAACATAAGAATAAGTGACAGACTTTGATGCTCATACCTTTAGTCAATTACAGTTCCTTTTCAATGTTTGCCTTTAATTAATTTGTTTATTTCAAAGGTAGAAAGAGTTATTATTGATAAAGCATTTGCTCTGTCGTAAGTCATAACGTTGCTGAACATCCAGTCAACATTTTGTGACACATGTGATAAGGTGATGCTGTCACTTCTAGAAAAGTTTTAATTTTCTATATTTTCTACTTTGGGGTTTTTAAGTGTTTAGAATTTCGAAGCATTCAGTGTTAAAATTTGTTTAATGCGTGTGGTGCAGCTGTTGTATCATATTTAATAATCGTGATCTAATTATCAATTAAAGTTATCAGGAATATAATTTTTGCCACAATCATGCAGGCCAACTTTAACATTTAAGTTTACAGTGTGTGTGTGTGTGTGTGTGTGTAGATAGGGACAGAGTTTCTGCGTGGTGTATCTGGAGGTGAGAGGAAGAGATGTAGCATCGGGATGGAGCTCATAACTTCTCCCTCTCTGCTGTTTCTTGACGAACCGACCACCGGCCTGGACTCTAACACTGCAAACTGCATCATCGGCCTACTGCACAAGTACAACAGTATTACTATTTCATCTCACATTAGGGAGCACAGACTTGCACATAAGGCACAAATGAAACTACTCAAGCATGCGTGGGGTAAAACAGCGGGCGATGTTCTGTTCAGTGTCAGCTTTAATTAACATCTGCTTATTTTAATGTAATGTTGACGCACAAAGCAGAATCAACATTCCTGATGCCTCCCAGCATCTTCAACATTTACTTTTGATTTTGTGTTTTCTGTAACAATATCCATGTAAAAATGTCATTATGTGCGTTTAGGCTGTCCAGAAGAGGCAAAACTGTGATCTTCTCCATCCACCAGCCACGCTTCTCCATCTTCAGACAGTTTGACCACCTGACAATGATGCATAAAGGGGAGGCGGTGTACGCTGGAGCAGCAGGCCAGGCACTGGAATACTTCACAAACCTTGGTATGTGTCGGTTGCTATAAAATATAGAGAACCTTGCCTATGTGTTTTCAGAAAATATACTGAGTCCATACAAACAAAAAGGGAAAGATACCAAATGGTTTATGCAGCTTGTAGTAAGCTACCTCATTTTAGCTACTGTTTTGACATTCTTACACTCATGCAATCTCTTCTGCTACCCTTTCCATCTCTGCTCAGCTAGAGTAAACCAGCTGTCAATGTAGTAAACTGTTCTATTTGAATTATGAGATTTCATATCAGGATATTGTTTGACTTCATAGAGACACGTTTTTTTAAAGATGCATGCGTGTATATGTTTTTTAATACAGGCTACCAAATAGAGTCCTTTGACAACCCTGCTGATTTCTTCATGGACATCACAAATGGAGAAGCGAAATCAACATTAGAATCACTTACTGGAGGTACACTGTCACAAAACACAGACAGCCAACATCAACTCAATGTAGCTTTTGATCATTTAAAGGTAAGACTACATCCAGGTGTACATTTTTAGACATTTGGGTTCAATAAAGTGGTAAGTGGTTTTAAAAAAAAGTACAGCATTTTTTACGGCACCCTCCACATGTGGAAAAGACTCAATTTGATCCTTGAAAGAAAAAGATGTAACTGGTTTTAGCTCTGATAAGGGTATGGTATGATTGATAGTATTTATGAACAGTCGGGAGGTGATGAGTTAAGTTAGCTCAACGCTTGGAGGGTTGGTCTGTCATAAATATTCCTTGAAGAACATCTTTGTTGAGTCTGGGCTGGTGGCATAAAAACTTAACAATAATGAAATAATTATATAATTCAACACAGCAATTCTTCCCGGAAGTAGTTACACCACTGAACATGTTTAAATAAACAAGACAATGTTTTTCATTTTCAAATCACATAACTCTCTCACTCTTGAGTAATAGGGAGGAGATAATGATGGTTATATTAAATTTTATCTTATCTACAAAATTACTTTGTATAATTGCCTCTCTCTGCTTCCACAGTGGAGAGTGAAAACCCATTGGCATCAATGTACCGCCAGTCCAAACTGTGCCAGACTGTGCTGGAGGAGTTGGACCATGTGACCCAGCTCATCGCTGAGGGAGCCAAAGGCCAAGATCGGGCGGCTGACTATGCAACTTCGTTCCTCTATCAGGTCACCTAAACAAAGTCAGAAAAAGATGAGAAACTGTGGATAATACATATTTTCTAGATTTAAAAGTATAATAAGCAATTTTAGGCAATAAAAGTGTCAGTTGTTATCGATTTTGTGCTTAATGAAAATTTAAGTGAGTTTATAATGTCATATCTCAGAGTTTAATGAAGGTGCCAGCCAACGTTATGACTTCTGCTTGACTGCCTGAACTCTGTTTATAACTGTCATTGAGCCTATAAAATAATTCCCTGTCTTTCTGTGTGTGTGTGTGTGTGTGTGTGTGTGTGGGACAGATGCGTGTGGTGTGTGGCAGGACAATGCGGAACACTCTGAGGAACCCTCAGACCTCTTACGCCCAGTTAGCTCTCAACATCTTCTTTGCCATTCTGGTGGGACTCATTTATTACCAAATGCCATTAACGCTGCCTGAGGCTTTACAGAATAGGTACATTACACAGAAACATGCAGCCAACTTCATTTCAACTGTGTGTAATTGCTTATTTTCATCTCTTCATTTCTTTCCTTTTGTAACATTTACCTTTCCTCAGCTAATCCACAGGCCAAATCAATATCATAGAAAATAATAGTACAGGTTTCTTCTTTATTGTAGTACTTAGTAAAGTACATTTTATCATGGTGTAGGCAGGAAAATGTGATGAGACAATAGTTGTGAATAACTCTACATTAGAAAAGGTTTCCAGGATAAATATCTGATATGGAGAGAAAAAAAGAGTTAAACAAGATTTTGCTTTTATTTAAAGGGGACATATTATGAAACATCCACTTTAACAATGTTTCTGAACATATATTTGGGTAACCTGAGTGTCTACCTACCCACAAAATGTTAAGTAAAAATCCATCCAGTCCTTAGTATGTGGTCTGTATAAGTCCTACAACACCGAGAAAAATGCTCCGTTTCAAATTTGCTCAACTTGTTATGTCACAAGTTGGATTCTGGTAAAAGAAAATACCCTCCTCTCTCCTGATATCGCCACACATAGACTGCACCCCCAGTCTAGAACAAAACATTTGCTCTCGCTACAGAGGACTGATGTCTACCAGGAAAACTCAGGGGGGGCTCATTGCATTTAAAGAGACACACACACCAAAATGGAGCGTTCTGAGAGAGCTGGTTTATACAGGGTCACAAACCTCCTCTGGTGCTTGATTCATGTTATATTTTGACCAAAGCACAGCACAGATGTTTCATTTAGACGACAGGGGACAGTTTGAAAAGGTAGAAAAGTTGTATAATATGTCCTCTTTAAAGATAAGTGCTAAGGTAGTGGTGTCTGAATTTAGTTGTTTTTTTTAAAACTAAATGAGTAAGATAAGAAAAACATGATGTCAACTAATGTGATTTGATTTTATGTGCAAGTTTATGGGCGCTAACCTGAAGTCAGGTAGACATTAGCTATCTCTCTCTCTTTCTGTGACAGGAGTGGAGCATTCTTCTTCCTTATCATCAACATGGTGTTTGGGAATCTCTCTGCTGTTGAACTCTTCATAAACGAAAGGGCGATCTTCATGTGAGTTAAAGTTAGTTGTGTGTTGAAGTGCAGGCATTTGCAGAAGGTACATGACTACATCGGTGTTTCGTGTTTAGATAAATTGATATGGGTCACATTTTACTTTTTTTTTTTTAAACATTTTTTAAATTCTTATTGAAATCGAATAAACAAGTGACAATTTGTATTTAAAAGTATCAAATCCAGCTCAGTAAAGTCATTAGTGCTTTTTGTACTTTTGAGTCCTCTGACTTTCAGCCCTAAACCTTTTCATTCCTACATGTGTTTTTTTCAGCCTGAAGTTATCTTCAACAGCTGAGCTTTTCAGTTTTTAATAAAGGTTACTGTTACACATTTCGGAATATATTATGCATTGGTTGGGCATATTGTGTTTTGCAACTTTTTTATGCTTGCATGTACAATGGCAGCTCAAAAGAGAGACATTAATAAGACCTGTATTCTTGCAGTAAAAACTGTCAATCCTTTATAATACAATGTTTGAACTGTGTTGTACTGTTTGTGTTAATGTGTTTCTGTCATTATTCATGTTTGTTGCAGACACGAGAACTCCAGTGGTTATTACCGCACCTCTGTGTACTTCCTGTCAAAGATCTTTGCCGACCTAATCCCAAACCGCATCATCCCCATCTTTGTGTTTTCAGCCATCGCCTACTACATGATGGGTGACTATCATTTTTAAGTACTTACCACAAACACACATCAAACTGTCTCATGCAGAGGAGCAGACTCCCCTGAGGTTGCCAGTCTTTTCAGTGATCTTCTTTTGTCATTTTGCCCTGATGACTAAAGCCTCTTTCACACATGCAATCCAAAAAATATCTAGAAGCTTTTAGAAATGTTCATGAGAGCATGGTTGGGATGGAGTTTATTGTCCACACTTGTCCAGCACAGTGTAAAATGTTCCTTGTTGGACGAAGGGGGTGGTGGGAAGGGAGCTGGGGATGAGTCTGGGGAAGGAAGGACATGATGCTTAAAGCCAGTGGAAGTCCCAGTGCAATGTTTACAACATGATGGCTACTAAGACATACAACAACGCTCATGGGCACGAGAGGGTGGGGGCTGAGGGTGGGTTGTCAATGAGGGCAGGGAACACATGCATTATGTAAAAAATAACCATTTTAAGATAACTACTGTAAGAATATTTGTTTTTAAATTATAACAACATATTGTTATAATTTATCAGAAAATCTGTTGAAAAATATGTGACAAATATGTGCCTATATAGTTAATTACTCTGAAATGAAAACTGCATCGTGTCACGTCAAAGTGTAAAAGGTCAACTGCGAGTCAGCGTATCTTTTTTTCTATCGTATCTATTTTTTAATTTTTGGGCTTTTGGGGCCTTATGGAGAGATAAGACAGTGTATAGAGTCAAAAATCAGGTAGAGAGAGTGGGGAACAACATGAGGATTCGAGCAACAGGCTGGATTCGAACCCGGGCCCACTTGGAGGACTATAACCTCTTTACATGGGGCACGTGCTCTAACCACTACAAATAAAATGTACCTACATGTGTGATACTGTCATATGATATTTTATGGCCTGCAATACAGTTTTACAGCAGGCATTTAATTAATTTACACTCATACTTACGTATGTGATGCACTTAAAGATTACTTTTTGTTAACCTTAAATAAAGTTTGTAACAAGAAGGATATGAAACTACAAGAAAAGTAATTTTTTTCACTGTTTTCAGCATTTTTTCAGCGCTGAACTACTATCCAACTATCCTGTTGCATTCTCACACCAGCTCACTCAGCATTCACACTGACATTTTACCAAGGCGCTGGCATGAGCTGAATTTTTCATCTCATCCTGAAAATGTCAGGAAGTTTTCAGGAGTTTTGTGCAAGTGTGAACAAGGCTTTAAATTTTGAAGCCGCAAAATAGTCTGTAACGCTTTTTGAAGAGGATTGGCTTCATCATGAGGGCTTCATGTTTTGAGACATAAAATCTAGATTACATAGAGCTGCCTGATTCAATTTTTGGGAGTCTTCACAAGTTTATGCTCCTACTGTTGATCACTTTTTGTCTGAAACCTTGACCTCTCAAAAAAAGGTTTTACCTCTGAACCTTTACCGTTCAACCGGTAAAAGCTCTGGATTTTACAACAATACCAATTCTTATTTTGATATAGTATTTTTTCCTTCCATCTTTCAGGGTTGAAGCCTGCCTTTGTAGCCTTCTTGTGTTTCGCCCTGACCATGTCTCTGGTCAGTCTGGCAGGAGTTGGGTTGGCCTTCCTCGTATCAGCTAGTGTGTCTTCATTCGCCATGGCTAACATCCTGATCGCTCTACCCTTTGTCTTCATGATGGTAAGATGCATAGTCACACAGATAAAATACATGACAGACTTCATGTTATGTTCTATTAAATATGTAGTAGTATCTTTTCACAAGTGTATTAGTCATTATCTTCCATGTTTCCCCCTATAATAGGTCTTTGGAGGTTATCTTGTCAATCTAAACTCCATGCTGAGTTGGCTCTCCTGGCTGAAATGGATCAGTATCTTCAGATATGGACTAAATGTAAGATACGGAAAATAGGCAGAAAAGGCGCATGATGGTGTGGTGGTGAGAGTGAGAGCATTCTGATAAAATCAGTACTGAGGAGGTTGTTTAGCTCAATCTCTTTTTGTTTCTCAGGCTGCATTCATCAACGAGTTCAAAGGACAGCTGTTCTACAGCAACACCACCATGTGAGTGCTGAACAGTGACACCGCTACTTGTTTAAATACAATAACAATAACACACATTCACACAAATTGAGTCTCTCTCTTCAGCATCCCAGGGGAGCTGTTCCTGAAAGGCCAGGGCATTGACTACTCCACATGGGGCTTCTGGCAGAACCAGGTAGCTCTGCTGGGAATCGTTTTGGTCTGCATGTTCCTGGCCTACATACAGCTGCGTCGAATCAACCGCTGGAAGTGATTCCCATCCATCTGTTCTTATATCCATTAATCAAGCACTATGTCTTTATCTAACTTATTTAACAGGCCTCAGATTAAACACATTGCATCATTAGGGGTAAAGAACATTAAACTAGAGATGCATTGTTTTTTTTTATGTGTGCACAGGATTAGCTTTCTTATGTGAATATTTAATTTATGATTCAATGTCAAAATTCCTTTATCTTCCTCTTTGTCGCTCTCTCTCTCTCTCTCTCTCTCTCTCCCTCTCTCTTTCTCTCTCTCTCTCTCTCTCTCTCTCTCTCTCTCTCTCTCTCTCTCTCTCTCTCTCATGCTAGCACACATAAACAAACACACGTGTTGTAACACTTGAGTCTCCGGAGGATTAGCTGCCACTAAGCACACCTGGTGTGTGCACGAGGAAAGTGTAGGCGAAAGCAACCGTCAAGCTGACGTCTAAATCCTCTCTAAGCTCATTAGAGTGAGTTAACATTAACTACAGTAAGGAAAAGATGTGCACAATCCACATGTTATCAGGAATATCTAAGCAAAACAGTTTTTAAAGGATAAAAGCCAGAGCATAAAGCTTTTCCCTTTTTATTCGTATTATGCAGAAACAGTGAAAAATTGTAGTTTCATATCCTTATTTGTTACAAACTTCATTTAAGATTTAAAAAATAATCTTGAAGTTTATCACAGTATGAGTGTAAAGTATTTAAATGCCTGCTGTAAAACTTTCTTGCAGGCCATAAAAATGTGACAGTATCATATATGTCAATGTTTTATGTGTGTAGTTGATATTGAGTAAAATAATCTGGTAATCAACAAGAATTCCATGAATATTATTGCATTAAAGGGAATTATTATGTATGCCATGTGAAACTTCACACACAAATCTTTCACAAAACAATCATCATATGTGCAATCTTTAGGATCTTCTCTAGAATTTAAGATGAAGTTCTGTTTTGTGTTGGAATAATGCTGGTTGCACAGCTCTGTATCATATATATTTAACTTCTGATCCATGTTTATTATGTTACGTTAAAGGACAGTGTCAAACTGCAGTTGTTTTCCTTGGTGTCAGCCCTATCAGGCAACATAATCAAGGAAGAGTTTTCTTTCCCAGTGCTTTTCAAGAAATCAGCTGATAAAGACTTCTATTTGCACATATTGAACAGTGAAAAATAATCTTATCGGCACGTTTCACATGTGAGATTCCTAGAAACCTCTCTAATCCCGACATGTTTAAAATAGAAAATAGATGTTGAATAAGTTACTCAAAATACATTTCAGTGGTTCTTGCAGGAGAAGTTTGTTGTATGCATTTCTACTTTGAAGTGGAATAGTTTGAATGTTCTATAGTTAAATTGTAATGTTCAACTTTTGATAAGGGACAGAAAAAAAAACATCTTCTGTATGTGTGTTTAAATGTACACAGCACAGTTTACCTCCCACTTAAAGCAGATTTATCAAATAAAAAAGCAGGACATTAACATTTTGAGGAACTTTGTGAACTCCTCTTTTAGCTCAATATAAGATATTTTAACAAAAGTATAAAAATCTGATTAACTGAATCAAGAATTAGCAAGATGAACACAGAGCACCGTGAAAAATGTAACACAAGAAATTATTCAAACAACGACCAGCCAACACAAAACTGCCCTTCCTTTTCGGGTTGGACAATTATTCCTTTATTGAGCAGAGCTTATTATTCTACATTCAGAATGTTTTCACCCCGCTTGTTCTCTTACTCTGACTGTTTCCAACAGTCACCGGTGAATTCTCCAGCCCGCGGAGCCACTCTGTGCACTTCAGCACCACACGCTCATCAACACCGTAGTCCTCTTCCTCCTCATACTCCACATCATCGTACTTGTGTTTCTCATTCAGCAGTGAGATTTTCACAAACGAGCTGATGTCTGCCAGCTCTGTCTCACTGTTGTTTTTAGTTACGACTCTGTTGTTTAGGGTGCTGTGTCTCTGCGTGGCCTGCTGATGCCTTTTAGAGACGTTTTCCCTCTTGCGTCTGGATTCGGAGGTGCTTCCAGAAACGCTCCCAGCTTTCCTAGGAGCTGAATGTTGACGTCTCTCGCTGTTCCTCCTCTGTAGCAGCAGAACAGCCTCAGGTGTGAGAGTCAGTGTGAAACGGGCCTCCTCCTGGTGCCTGACCCTCGTCTTCACCTCTGGTTCACTCTTTAGAGAGCCCTGGCTCATATGTCTGTGCTGCTGTGGTTTAGAGAGGGATTCCCCCGAGCTGGAGGCAGGGACACTGTCTGTCTGTGATGAAGGCATCAGTCGGTCCCTTCTCTTTGCATGCAGCTCTGCTCCTGATACTCCTTTGGATGTTTGCAAATTATTCCTGGGTTGACTCTTCTTCCCTAGCTGCTTTAAGTTCAAAGTCAGTCTCTCCTTCACTGAGCTGCCTTTGTCTTCTCTTTGGATTTTCGACTTTCCCAAAGTAGACGTAGCTAAAGAGTTGTTGATATGTTTCTCCTTCCCAGTCAGTCCTGACACGGAGCGAGCAATCGACACAGGTGGGATGAATGGCATTTTGGCAATACACAGTATCAAATAGGAAAGAATCTCTGTTTTGCGTTTGAATTGATTAAAGAAAAGAGATGAAGAAGAGAGCACTAAGGAGGAAAATGATTCACTGGAGAGATCCTCTGGTGCATCCTCCTCCATGCAGGGGTCAGCTGTGTGTTGCTGCTGCTGGGATTGCAATGGTGCTCATGAACCCTGGAATAGCAGGAAGCTTATACCTGAGAGGCTGGAGGGCGGGGCATGGCACGCTGCAAAAGGCGTGCACAACCTCAAGATCTGAAGGCTCAAAGATCTAAAATAAACACGCATTTCTAATCCTCCGCGCACACAGTGAAAGAGCACATGCACCTTAATCCATACAGACTGTAATCATGACTTGAGAGAAAGTCAGGTGACAATCACCGTTAGTGTACTGAAAGATGCAGAAGAAGCAATTGGAAACCTGATCTGATTTAAGCATCAAATTTCATTCTTGACCTTGAATCTAGTTGTGTGACAAATCAATAAATCAATTACTGACCAAAGGTCCTAATACTAGCTTTCCCAAAGCATTGCTCTCATTTGTTACAGGAGAGTTAAAATACAGAAACAAAGACAAACAGAAACAGAACACAAAACACAGCGGCACAGCACCTCTTGCTGCCTAACACAGCACAACATGTTTGCTATCTATTGGTCCCGACAAGCTACAGAAGCTACCCAAGATTTCAGTATATTTTGACATTGAGTCTTTCAGTTTTGCCAACATCATATGAAGCTGAAACTGGAACATCTTTATACCTTGTTGTAGGACTTTCTCCATTTTCATTACTAATCAGTAGTCAGTATCTTGTAATCTACATTTTCCAGACTAATTAGTCGAAAGCCACTTTGCTCATAAGGGTGCATGTCTTTTTCACCAGGACAGTAATCACTGTATCTTTAAATGTTGTTGGCACCTGACCTTCTGCCAATGCTTCTGTAAACACCTCAGTTAAAATGGGCTCAACTACTTTAATGTTCTTCTACAAAATGATTTACCTACTGGCGCATCAAACATTTCCACCAGGGACGGGGAAACCAACGGAAGATCTATTTAGGAAAAAAACTCCTGACATTGGCTTTCATGTACCATGTCTCTGACATACATGTAAGTAATAATTTTGAAAGACCAAGATTTCCACATTGTCTGTCAAAACGTCTGACCTAAATCATCAAGTGCTGGGATTAAGAAACTGGCATCTTTACTTTTCAGCAGTCTTTCAATTGTACTTTTAAAATTTTAAAAAATTCACCCCTCCTACAGTGTGTGCCAATCAAGGCAAGAGCTATTCAGACAAGGGTTTTTTTGCCCTATAGGCTGAAAACATATGTATTTCTGCTGTAAGAACGGGCTTTTTTGAATTGGGTGTGTATATGACTTCTGGTGGTCATATATAATCCTCCCTTTCAACCAGTAAAAATAAATCTCAGAGCTCCCCAAAACATGTCTGTGAAGTTTCTTGTTATAAATCCACTCTGATCCTATATTTTATCATGCCTATAAACCCCTTAATGTCAGCCCTGTTCAGAACAGGCTGTTTCTGTATAGCTTTAAATACGAATGAGCTGTGTCTGACCACGCCCCTCTCTGAAAGGTGAGAAGGCAGACTCAGAGGGCAGAACAAACACCTAGCTGTGGGAGTATCACCCACTTGGGTGAGGGGTTACTGCCCTTTGTGATGTCATGAATGGAAAATCTCCAAACGGCCTGTTTGAACTCATATTTTCTGACAAGTGGAGAAGGTAAAAGATGGAGAGAGAATGGACTTTTCTCATAATTGGGGGATTTAAGGACAGACTAGGGACACATTTTAGTCTGGTCAAGTGTATTTTACACAATATAAGTGAAAACTCGACAAACGGCAGTATTTTGCACTTCCACAGTGGCTATATTTTTTAACACTGGTAACCGCTTGGGGACAATGCAATTTTTCCCTGCATTAATTTCAGACCTTAATCACGATTAACTATAGTTAACGCTGACAGCCCTACTAATATACCTTCAATTTTATTTTTTCTAAATTCATACAATTCTTAATTGACATTCCATTGGGCAACCCTATACTGTAAAATGAACTACATTGTTTCTGTGATAAAATCAAACTAACAAACTACACATGTCCATTTTTCATATTCGCCATTAAAATGTGAGATATTGCCATAGAAACATTTATTTGAATGGTTTTGTTACAAAACATGATTAAAATAAAGTTAAAAATCTCAGATTTGTATATTCTGGGAACTAACAGGTTTCTACATATTATTTATTTAGACATATAAATCCTAATACTTGTGTCATTCTGACTGACTTTGAAACAGGCATGCACACATTTTACTGCAATAATTAGTTTGAACTTTTTGCTACTATGAGAAGACACATTAGATCGACTCATTTGTGTTCATTCACAACACGTCTTCTTGTGTACTTGAAGGACCCGTCGACAGCGAGGACATGTGTGATAGGCGTCCTTGAAATGGTTAACAAAAAATGGAATCAGGCAGCATCCAAACAGCAACCTGTGAGACAGATAAAACACATCAGTCTTTGCCTTATGAGTGAGCGTGTGTGTGTGTGTGTGTGTGTGTGTGTGTGTGTGTTTGATGCTTGGTAATAGGATTAAACAGATAAAGCAGTTTGAATGAGTCCGTTCTCACACATGAGCCACGTGTGAATATCAACTTTAAAGGTGACCTGAGTGGTGATTTTTGAGTCTGACAAGATGGGCAGGTTGTCAGAGCTGGGTAACGATACAAATGAGTTTCATAGCTCACAAACTTTGGTCTGGGAGTAGAGGGAGGGAGAGCAGACTCTAGAGAAAAGACATGAGGGTATGAAAAGGTTCATGCATTTTCAAATAACATCCCTGCAAAAAACAAACAAAAAACACTTGTAAAAATAACAACCTAACAGCTGAAGTCCTTTTCATATGTGGTCAGCATTGTTTCATATTTTTAAATAGAAAAGCATTAGGAACAAAAACATACTTTTTTTAACCTAACTAAGGAAAAAAAATTCATAATGTTTCTGAATATTGTAATTTATTTGTTGTATCTTATCCTGGTCAATGAAAACAGAGAAACTACCAGTGTAATTTAATCAGTGTTTAAAATGTACAACAATCACACCTCACTCTACTTTTGTGCAATAGAACTACTGACTGACTGAAAATCAACACTTAAATAGCAGATGTTACAGAAAATACTTGAACCTAAAGGGAAGAAAAATCTAAAAATTCAGGCCCACTGTAAAATGAAATATAATGAGCCCCTACCCTGTACATGTGTGTTGTTTTGGGTGGAGCAGCCAACTCCAGGAGAAAATGAGAAGGAAGGAGGTGATGCAGGGGTGAATGGTGTGTGAATGTGGTATATTCTCACATATTGGCCTCATCTGGGAAAAACAAAACAAAAAAGTTTCTTTTTAACCGTGTATTGCATGCCTTTCAGTCAACAGAGAAGGTTGGATGGGTATTTTACCTGGTAAGAAGTAAGGTGGAGGTGTAGGAAATGGCTCATCGACCTTTGATAGTGACTCCATTGTAAAAATTAGTGTCAAAACCAACCAAAAAAAGAGTCAAATCAGATTGTATTTTTGCGTCTGCAGCCAGCAGCAGTTCGCATGTAGGTCCACCAGGTGCAATGAAGAGGAACTAATTGCTATCTTCTCTGATTGGTTCAAGATTATATTACCCATAAATGACTGCCTTGGTGGCCTTTAAAAACAGATCTGATGGACATGACTATTCGAAAATAGTTGCAAACTGCGGCCACATTAGTTAGGCCTATGCATACTGCTGAAGTAACTTGCATTTTTCAGACTCCCAATCTCAATGTGTAATGTGTTCATAGGCTACTGTGGCAAAAACAAATACATGACAGGATCTAGCTTGTACAATGTCCTATAACAATTAAAAATCTTGCCACTTCTATAATTTGAATTGGCATTTATGACTTCAGTGGTACTTTCAAGAGGGGACATTGTTACTTTATCATATTGTAGAAGTGCATATCCCCATGTCTGCAAACAAGAAAACAAACAATCGGTACATAATAAACCATCTATAAAGGTGTGGCTTTGTGTGCCCCCCTGGGTAGCCTATCTACTGCCCTCCATGGCCCGAGCCGATACTGCCCTGCTGATTTTGTCCACAGCTATTACTTATATACACTACATCAGGGACGGGCAACTTTGGTCACAGCAAGGGCCACATTCATTTAATTCTCACTGCCAGGGGGCCAAATTGTAGGATACAAAAACGATCAATTATGAATCAATTATATAAAAAAAATCAATTATGTCTCAAATTTAACTCAACATATATCAGTGATCAAATATTATTATGGCCATATTTCTGGTTTTCATGAATTCATGGCAGATTTTGTCATGTTTTTCTTCATGTTTCCAATTCATTGATATGTAAAAAATTAACCCGAGGGGCCACTTTAAGGGTTGATGGGGGCCGCATGTGGGCCCCCGGGCCGCCAGTTGCCCACCCCTCCACTAGATGGTGGTGTGTTGTTTGTCGACTGGTTTCTGGTGTTTCTATTTGAACCACTAGAGGAGCTCTTTCTTTCGTGCTCGATTGTGTCCGAGACTTCGATGTGGATTCTCAGTTGAATGTATCAGCTATTAGCGGGGATGATGCTAAGCTAGCTGTCAGCCAGGCATCCACGGGTTTCGCCGCCGAGTTAAGCTGCCGGATGCTCCCGGCCGTATCCTACTACTGGCCGCCGTCTTGACATTCCCTCAACATTCCCGGATCGAATTCGTGTCGACTGCCCAGAGTCCGCGAATTCAAGGTCCACTCCTGATCCAACCCTTCCCCCGCTAGCGTAGCATAGCTCGCCGGATAACGAGAGAACCGGACCGACGAGGTGAGTTAGCACCGGAGACGCTATCGGTGCAAAGTAAAGGCAACTATTTTAAGGAAACACCGGGGCCTGATGTAACAGGGAGGCCTTCCCGCAAATGCGCGGATAGCAACACGTCTATATACTGCCAATGTGACAGGCCCGTCAAATACCGGCGAGCTGCGAACTCAAGTAGTAATGTAATACTCGTTTTACCGAGTGTGGAGACTAAATCTAGTTATTGTGGATAGCTAAGAAACTCAACTACGTTATACACAAGTTCCCAGTAAATAATGTGATGACTCGGGTGTTATTGTACTGAATCTTAAAGTGTAACCTGTTTCCCCATCAAACAGGCTTCGTAGTGTCGTGTTTTTATTCACGCCTGTTCGTGTAGTTTACAGCCGACAGGAGCAAAAGTTCAGCTCGTCGCTTAGTTTGCTAAACTTAAGTTTTATTGTGTGACTTTGCAGAGTTTCTCTTAAAAAGACCACACCCCAGCCAGACAAACATGTCCCTTCATCAGTTTCTGTTGGAGCCCATCACCTGCCACGCGTGGAACCGTGACAGGACACGTAAGGATAAAAAAACATTTCCTCCTTATTTGAATACTACCAACTTGCACACTACTACTACTCCTACTAGTAGTCTTAGTGTTATATAAATGCTCTTTTTTTATGCCATGAAAAGAAAATGATTATTTGCAGGATAGTTTGAATTTTACTTAAATGTTTACGTGGATTAGTTCAACTTGTATTCAGCAGAATCCAAAACAGGGCTTGCATGTTTTTGTGTAGCGTTTTAATCCTATTAACCTGCACATCTTGGTCTCTTTTTTTTTTTTTTTTTGTAATAGAAATTGCCATCAGTCCAAATAACCATGAAGTCCATATCTACAAGAAGAGTGGTAATCAGTGGGTTAAGACTCATGAGCTGAAGGAGCACAATGGACACATAACAGGTACTCTCCAAGTGAATAATGCAATGTATCACTTCTCTGTGTTCCTATGACTAACCCTCCCACATGCAAATTAAGTGTGTACAAAACTGTCATTGTCACAAGGAAATGTATGTTTAATACACACATGGATTCTTACTGATCCCCTTTAAAGCTAGTTCATCTCATGAATGTGCTGTTCAGATTAACATCAGGATTATTGTTATGGTCAGTCTGTGATTACACCTCTTTTTTATTGTATTTGTAGGTATCGACTGGGCTCCCAAAAGTGACCGTATAGTGACATGTGGAGCCGACCGTAATGCCTATGTGTGGTCCCAGAAGGAGGATGTATGGAAGCCTACACTTGTCATCCTCAGGATCAACCGAGCTGCCACCTTCGTCAAGTGGTCTCCATTGGAGAACAAGTTTGCAGTTGGCAGTGGGGCTCGACTCATCTCTGTTTGCTACTTTGAGTCTGAGAATGACTGGTGAGACTTTCTTGTAAAATCCTGAAAAACAATGGTCAAATCATTGTAGCCAAATGGTATTTCTTATTGGTTTTAACCAGTTATATTTGTACTTAATTATTCAAATGCTATATTGCAGTCAGCGGTATTTAAACATGGATTTGTGTACTTATGTGAAAGTCACAGTATTATCTTATTCATTACATAGGGAACGAGGGAAACCGTAAAGTTGTCTTGTTGTCACCCGGGTTGAAACAAACATACCAAATGACTGATTAAGATCCAATCCAGCATTTTCTTCTCAAGCACCGGGCCAATCTGTTGTGGTTTACTGTGTTCCTTTATGCTGTTTTTTTCAGAAGTCTTGATCATTTATAATTTTTTTATTAGTTTGTAGAAAATACAGAAAACCAAAAACTTCAGTTTTCCTGAACTATACTAATAAGTTATTGTTTTTGCCCATTTGAATCATGACATATGTATGTTGACATATTAACAGATCATTGAATTCATACCTAAATATGAGGTAGAAGTCTTGTGTTAAACAAAAGATATTACATATTAAAGACGTCCTTTTTTAAATCCATCAGGTGGGTTAGCAAACACATCAAGAAGCCTATCCGCTCCACCATCCTCAGTCTGGACTGGCATCCCAACAACATCCTGCTGGCTGCTGGATCCTGTGACTTCAAATGCCGGTGAATTTCATTGTCTGTGAACTTCACTAGAGATTCTTATCGAAACTAAGATGAGGATTTAGTGATTGAAAACATGCCATCACACTCGCCCTCTTTTGCGTCCTGTTCTGATTTTCTCTTCTTTTTTTTTTGCTTTAACTCTTCTCACCCATCCCCCCTCCCCTTCTGGCCTCAAGGGTGTTCTCAGCCTACATTAAGGAGGTGGAAGAGAAACCAGGCCCCACACCCTGGGGCAGCAAGATGCCATTTGGGGCTGTGTTAGCAGAATTTGGAGGAGCGGGTCTGTATCTGTGTCTTTTATGTGATGTTAAAAAAGCTCTTGTGCTAGATCTGCTTTTTAATGCACTTTGTCCATTAGGTGGAGGGGGTTGGGTCCACTCTGTCTCTTTCTCAGCCTCTGGTAACCGCTTGGCCTGGGTCAGCCACGACAGCACTGTCACTGTAGTGGACAGCTCTAAGACTGCCAGGTATGTTCATGCTTAACAAAGAGGGGTCTTTTGAATGGTTGTAGAATAGAATAATACTGGATTGGACTAGTCTTTGAAACACACTAACGTTATGTTCACATACAGCATCACTTATCAAAAGAAACTTTGTGCGTCTTGTAACAAATACTTTATAAAAATTATCTTAGTTTCCTAATACATTTCAATGTCTGTAGAATCTGCATTCCTGCATTACAGTAATTGTTGTGTTATTGCCATCTGAAGATTAGTGGAAAAGTTTTATAGAAATGTGTTATGTGACAGGCATCTTAACACCAACCCTGGGTTAGATTCAGACTCTCAGCCCTTAGTTTCATGTCAACCCCAGTGTCTTTTCTCCTCATATCATGACTCTTAAAACTGTCCACTTAAGCAAAGGCCGGCAAAAAGGGATTATGTGCATTTTTGAAAAAAAACAAAAAACAGACAACCACACAAAGTGTTACATTAATGTATTTAATTAATCTGTTTCTATATGCCACATGAAGAAAGGTTTCAAATGTATTGTAAATGGCCAAATCTCATTTGTTAATAATCAATTGTATTTTGGTATCAAGTTTAAAATTCTGCATTTGTGTACAAACACAGAAACACTTGATGTAAATTGAGTTGCCAGTTTTAACGAGGTAGGGAGCTGAAGCTTAAGCTGAAATCATTGTCAAAAAAAATTGACATTGCTGATGACTAATTTGTTTTGTATTTATTCATGAAGAAAAAGAGCACAAAGAACTGGAATGGGCAGCTTTTAGCTTTTTTGCTTTCTCAACCCAGAAAAGGAGAGCTAATCTCCCAGACCAAACATGGAGAGTAAATAGAAGGATTATCAAATTAACAGAGGTGTAGAGATGACGAGATGAATTCATACCAATATCCAAAAATGTAGTAATCTCTTACACTAATTATAATCCTCTCCCACGTATACGTCAGAAGGTAATAACTTACATGTAGAACAACCAAAATTTCACAAAATAAAATATTTTTCATTGAAAGGAAATGCATTGGGATTTAGTTTATATATTATAGCCTATGTGAATAAGTATTGATTTTTAATAAAACCTTGTGGCAAAAAGGATTAAAACGTAAAGACTAGGTGAACTGAATCTTAGGCTACATACATAATAACCTGCGGTTGTTAACAAATCACAGGTGAGGTGTATTGCATGAGAGGTTAATTGAAGGATTAAAGGTTCTGAATGGAAATATGCACATCAAACAATACTGAAAGCAAAGTTATTTTTTGGCCAAACTTTTTTGATTTCCATGAAAAACTCCAGTCTCTCTGCTGCATGCTTTTATGGGATTCTGAAAGCTGGAAAGCTGTACATTATGACAAGATGACTGTCAGGATTGTGACTCATTTGGTCTTGTGTTTGTATGTTCAGCCCTTCACAGCTGAAGACGGAGTTCCTTCCTCTTCTCAGTGTCATTTTTGTTTCGGAGAACAGTCTTGTAGCTGCGGTAAGAAAAAGACCTACACATTATGATTTGTTTCCATGGTCAAATGTTCAGTTAGTAACTATTTGAGTCCTGCGTTCTGCTTCTTCAGGGCCATGACTGTTGCCCCATGCTGTTCCGTTGCGATGATGGTGGAATACTGACATTTGTATCAAAGCTCGACCTCCCCAAGCAGAGTATTCAGAGGAACATCTCTGCTATGGAGCGCTTCAGGAACATGGACAAGAGAGCCACCACCGAGGACCGCAACACTGCCCTGGACACATTGCACCAGAACAGCATCACGTAAGTCACACTAACTAGGATCAATGCAGGGGAGTACCTGAAATATAGCTCAAGAGAAAAATGATTTTTTTTTTCCAATGTATTATTTAAAAAAAGATCTGTGTTAAGAGTTTTAAAAATTTTGCAGTTGGTTCATTTGTGTCCCAAAGACTGCCTTTATTAAGTAAAATGAAATAACTGTGGCCGGATGTTATTTTAGCCTGTTACATAGATCCTGTATTGTATAAAAAGAATGTATCCTATTTGTCTTCTCCTTTAAAAATTGACAATTTAAACGACAATCAAGTGCTTAAAACTAAGTGCCATACCATAATACTTCAAAAACGTTTTTAAATCGTTGGGCCACTTGTTTAGCACAGTTGGTGGAGTAGGCACTCTATACATAGAGGCTCCAGTACTTGACTAATTGGACATGAGTTTGACTCTCCTACCTTCTATGTCTCTAGTCAGATGTTATTACAATAAAGGAAAAAACTACCTAAAAAATATCTTTCAGAAAAAGCTTTTAAAATATTATTTTCATTGTAAGCTGCTGTGCTACAGGTTCTAAACATGTACAACAGGAGCATATATGATAAATCTGCCCTGAGCTGATATTTATTGCAAGAAACCGTTTTCTTGTCCCCATACTGGTCAACAGTTTTGTTGATGATCATTTTTGCTTTTGTTTTTTATTCTATCATTTGTTTGTGTTTCGTTTGTTTGTTTCTTGCTATAGTTTGGAATGCTTGTTACTATTACTTTCATGCCTGTTTTGAAGTTATGAAGCTACAGGTAGAAGCTGCGTGGTTATGGTTTAAAGATTAAACCTTATTTCGCTCACTTAAAATGGTCCTTATGTATTTACTTATTTCTCTTCAGCCAAGTGTCTATCTATGAAGGAGACAAAAGGGATTGTCGCAAGTTCTGCACCACAGGAATTGATGGAGCAATGACCATTTGGGACTTTAAGGTACATGGACATGGACATGTACATAAAGACACACACACACGCACATTTCATAAAACCTCCTTAGAGATTCACTTGCTCAGTTCTTACTCTTCTATGTGTTTGTGTTTCCTACTCAGAGTCTAGAGGCTTCTATCCAAGGTCTCCGCATCATGTGAAGGAAACCTGTGAATGACTGAAGAGACGCTGCAGGCTCACTTCTCCTCCCTACCCCCCTCCCTACCCCTCTCCCTCCTAAACCCCTCTGTTCCTGCAACGCAGCCAGTAACACGCATAACTGACCACCTTATCAAGTGTCTGCTGAAGCACTGATCAGACCTTAACACATTGTTCTGGGTGTATGAAAACACTTTCAGACACACACTAAAGTAAACAAACACGCACACACACACACACTCTCACACACATACACTGAGCTGACGTGTGACATCACTGTTGATTTTTTTTTTGTTTGTTTTTAAATGAAGGTTAACCAGGTGTCAAAGTGAGAAGGTCCTCTGACACGTATTAAAACGTGAAGTGAAATGTGTGTTTTTATGTTCTCTAACCTCCTGTACCAAAAGTTGAACACTAAAAGGTGCGTTTTATCAAAAAGTCTGACTGCATTTCTGTACAGCTTAACCTGAACATGATCTCTGAATATTAATATTTAGTAGAGTGGAGGATGGGATGTTTTACTTCTTGGAGTTTATTCTCAAGCAGGTAAAATCACGTTTAGATTTGGACAAGGTTTTTTCTGTTTTGAGGTCATGTTGCTGGTTAGCTGTAGGGAGCTGTACTGGATCTGATGGTGAAGAGAGAAAGCAGCTGCCTGAACTCTGTGCGGAGTCACGGCTCTCCAGCACGAGGTTCTGAAGCTTCTTCACTTAAACCACAAAAGATGGAGGATTTCTATGTAACTGATCATGAGGTAGACATGAAATAAAGATGAAATACATTTACAGTACACTAACTCCTGGACTGCTCTCTTCCTTTGTCTTTGACTCTCACACAAAGAAGGTGGGTAGTAGCTGTATATCTGTGGGGACTTTGCAGTACTAGAGTTGTTTTTAAGGTTTTTTTCCCGTTAAATATCTGCCAGCAATATTATGCTTGATATTGTATCATTTTTATTTAGCAGGAGGTAGTTGGAGCAACCTGTAGATTCAGCCACAGTTAAAGTTGTTTGATTTCTTAAACATAAGATGAAAATGATTGTGTGCCAGTATGAGCACATGAAGTAGAAACCCTTCATTTGTAGACCTCATTATTTCTAGCTTGTTAGAGTATCAGTTGCATTTTGTACAAAGGCAAATGGTTGCAAAGGAAAGTCTTGAATTGTCACACAAGCAGCTCTGTAGGGACTGTCATGTGCTTTAAACGTAACGTTAACATCAGCATGCTAACATGCTTACAATGACAGTGCTAGTATACAATATAAGGTCATACACATTATTCCTGTTTATTACAAAAATATCAGTGAACAGACTAAAGCTAAGGTACTGGCGTTCCCTTTGCTTGTATTCCGGACCGTTCACATGTACATTTCAAGTCCAATGTTCAGCTGGTTTCATAGTTCTTATGATATTTAACTTTTGACCGAAGTTGCCACCAAAAAACAAACCAATAAATGAATAAAAACATGGCCATGACTGTGTGTCACCTATACATTAGGTTCTAGTTATTCACGTAGATGAATGTCTCAATGAGGCCTTTGTCTCCTCATACAAACAGATATGTCATTCTCTCTTTTTATTTCATGTACATGTACAAATAAATCCTTTTGTAAAAAATAAAAAACAGGGTCACCATTTCCAGATGCTGTAGAGAAAAGTGAGAAAACAAAAGACTTTAAGCCTTTGCTGTGTAGTTTCTCATGCCCCCCCCTCTAAAAATAAAATAGAGAACTGACACCAGAACCTTCCTCTTCAGTGTGTAGAGTTACATTTTTATACAATTTCTTGTAGGTTTTCATTGGCAGACGGTTATATATTTTTCTAAACACCAAATGAGAACAAATGTGTACTGGCAGAGATATAAAAGAGTCTAGCCTGAAACAACATAAAGTACTAATTTAAAGTTAAAATAAACGGGACCTTTTGGATATCTGAGCTTCTTAAATTTAGTAAATGTAAACTCATAATACATGAAATACTTGGGTAAATCTATTACATATTCATTTTTTTTCTCTGTAAGCCTCTCCCTTCCTCTTTCTGCAGTTCACTTTTCTTCCCTCCCCTTTTTCTTGTTCCTCTTTCTTTATGCAGAAGCGGCCAGGAGTCCCTCCCCTTTCTTCTCTGTCTTTTATGCTTCACAGTTTGTTTTTTTCTCCCCCTCGGTTCTACGTCCTCCTTTTTGCAGAACATTACATGGTTTCCATGCTCCTCCCTCTTGCTTCTGGAGCAGAAAAAACTTCACCTCTTTTCCCCTCTGTTTCTGTAAAAAAAAAGAAAAAAGGAAAGAAAAGTTTGCTCCAGTTCCTCAGCATTTTTGAAATGTTACACCCACAATTTTTTCCTGCCTGCAGCATAAGCCTACTCAGACTTCCTGTATTTCTCCCCTTCTACCCCTCACTGTACCCTCCTGCACCTCCCCGTCTGACCTCTCCTCCCTCTCTACAGCTCAGCTTCTCTTCCTGAGCTCACTCTGTCGTTAGCGTTCGCGTTGACTGGCCAGAGTCCGCGAGCTGAGCACCACCACCTCATCTTTGCCTGATCTGCCACCTTCCTCTGCCTCTCCCTTTGTCCCTCTCTCTCTGTCACTGCAGCTACTCACACATTCTTCTCTGTCCAGCCCTCAGGGTAAGTAGCCTAGAAAATATTTAACAGTTGACTGAGTATGCTCAGACATGACGCACACTCTCACTTTGTGCAACAGGCAACAAAATCCTCACACAAAGTCACTCAGAGTGTGGAGCATGGATGTTATTGTGTAGAGTAGCTTTTGAATAGGATGGGGATTTTAGTCTTTACTTCCTGGATGTGTGCTCTAGATGTTAAGTTTTTTTGTGGTAATGTCTATAAACCTTGACCTGCATCATTCCTCTCATTCCCCTGAAGGTCTGGATTTCATTAACACAGCCTGAGATAGGTTCAGTGGGTTTTTCTGTGCACAAAAAGACAAAATCACTGGATGGTTTAACTTCTTAAACTACTTGTAATAGTTGGGACCAACTCTCACTATATTGTGATACTTAAAATCTTAAAATGTTATCATAGTTTGTAATTTTCTTTCTATAATGTCTTCCTCGCAACAACACTTTTGTAACTTCTGTTATTTTCCAGACCTGACTGTTATCTCGCAGCCCACCAGCCGCTGGTTCCTCACACCGCTTCCTGATCCTCGTTCTAACTTCTGATTGGCCATGGCGTACCATAGCTTCCTGTTGGAACCAATTAGCTGCCATGCCTGGAACAAAGATCGGACCCGTGAGTCTGCTCTTCTTCTCGGATTGGTCGCTCAGGGCTTCTGTTTCAGTGATTCTAAGTCTCTTTTTTTTTAAAACAGTTTTGATTAAGGACATGGAACATCTTGCTACACTGAGAGGCAGGGCCAAAAAACAAGTAGTGCAGTAGTTGGAGGTTTGTGATTGGCTCTAAGGTGGGAGAAGGTATTTCCTGTTTCCTGTAACAGGGTCTGAGGGCCTTCTGAGAGGCTCTTGTGCTCCACTGCAGGAAACTTAAACCATATTTGGCTGTGTTCATAGGCACTTTGGTTTCTGGGTAGAGCGGATGTTACAGTGGTCGAGTCATTGAGTCATACAGTTGTAGTTTCACTTAAACTTGCAAGCTGTACACTTCAGTCGACTCTGTTAGCAGGCGGAAAAAAAAGCACAGTGCTGCACTCACACAAACACAGCGTCTGATTCATCTGCTGACTAAAACATGTGCAGGGTTTGCTACACCACCATGGGAAGGAAGGTCATTGTCTATTTGTGTTTGCTGCCTGCAGGCTGATACATACTGTATTTCTTTAGCTTTCTCTGTTGTCATGCACTCAGTCAGTTGCTCTGTATTCTGCTCCACTGTTCTACCAAACATGAACTTCAATCACTATTTACTTTGTCCTCACACTGATGCCTTCTCTGTCTGAAAGTTTCACTGTTTTCTATTTTATTTCTTATGCATCGTGTACCTTTTTTTGTGCCTCAGAGATTGCCCTGTGCCCAAACGACCATGAGGTTCACATCTACAAGAAGGATGGGACCAAGTGGAACAAGATCCATGAGCTGAAGGAGCACAATGGACAGGTGACAGGTGAGATGTTGTATGATCTTGTATTTATCAATTAGTACATTTTTTGAAGTTCTTGCTACCTGTCATGTAGGAGGTATTTTGGTATTTGAAACAAACTATTTTTCAGACAATGAACACTTCATTGATGCAAAAACGGCTAAATCGGGACTTGTCTTGTATGACCAGTTGTGCTTGATATAAAAGGTGAAGGATTTAAAGGAATTATTTGATGTTTTGGAAGAGAATTATAAAATATAAAAATAACAATTCCTTGGGTTTCAAGAGGGTCCTACGCACTTGTCAGTGCTTCGGGCCCTAAAAAATAAAATGAAACAGCAAGCATGGCTCTGTCCACATAGAGCAAAATCCACCTAATATCTTTCCTAAAGTGTATTCAATTGAAAAGTTCAATTTTCTTTGCTGAATGAAAACAAAATCAGAATAAAAAATATGAAATGGGGTTCTTTTATTGATAACTGTCAAGCTATTTCGTGATGGTTGCATTGACTGCCCAGGGCGTGTGCCGATCTCAGCATCCTCACAAAGAGGAGAAGATTCCAGGCAGGCCGTTTCACACAGGTTCATTCATTGTGTCAATATTAGTTAACCATATGAGGATACAGACATCAAAGTGGACCTTAAACACAGACAATAACTTCCTTCTTACTTTTTAACAATAGAGATGACGTGCCTGTCTCATTTCCTTTTGTTTCCCCCCCTTTTCTTTAATGTTTTAAGATATTTTTCATTTTCACTTTTAATGTACTATTGTACCTTGTTTTTGAAAAAAATCTCTAAATGTATATATGTTATATCATGTGTGTTACAACTCTTGTTGTAACTCGTGGCTAGAAATGTAATTATATCATTTCCTAAAACTTGTAACCAATCTTTTTTTTTTGTCGATCATAATGCTGCAGAGAGAGAATATCACTAAGAGTGTCTTTCTGCTGCAGGTATTGACTGGGCTCCAGACAGTAACCGTATAGTTACTTGTGGAGCTGACCGTAATGCCTATGTGTGGACCCTAAAAGAGGGTGCCTGGAAACCCACCCTTGTCATCCTCAGGATTAATCGCGCTGCTCGCTGTGTTAAGTGGTCGCCACGAGAGAACAAGTTTGCTGTAGGCAGCGGCTCTCGTCTCATCTCCATCTGCTACTTTGAGCAGGAAAACGACTGGTGAGGTTCTTGGCAGATTGCTTCATTCCGCAAATTAACATAAAGAGATGCATGTGTTCTTCATAAACCACACATTTGGAGCTTTTATTATGCTGTGTTGTTGCCGTTAGGTGGGTGTGTAAGCACATCAAGAAGCCGATCCGCTCCACCATCCTCAGTCTCGACTGGCACCCCAACAATGTCCTGCTGGCTGCTGGGTCATGTGACTTCAAATGCAGGTATCAGTGAATAAAAAAGATTAAGATTCAGGATCTCTGTTGTTGGCTCTTAAATCTAAGGATGCCTGGATGGATGCTTATTACAAATATTTAAACAAAACATCACATTGGTAAAATGAGAACTAATGAGAAAAAAAATAGTGCAGAAGTTCAAAATATAGTAATAGAAAAAGGTATATTAAATAAACACAAGAAAGAAAAAAATATAAAGGAGATTATATGGAAATGTAATATTGTGAAAATGTGCACAAGTAACAAAATTTATTATTTTTGAGTTTTCTCTCATTAGTTATTTTTTTTCCACTTATTTGATAAAAGGGAGTGTGTCTTGTGCCCTAGATATTGTACAGCCTTTTGATTAGAAAGTTGTGATTTCTGTCTGAATAAATACTTTTTAAAAGTTATTATCAAGAACATTTTAGCCTACCTTTATTCTTAAATCTAAAGTCCAATCAGATACCTAATGATCCTATCAACATCACTTCATATGTATGAATGACAAAACAATAGTACAACATGAAGACATCAAAAAGATGATCAATCATATGTCTTCTCTCTCTCTTGCACCTTTTTTACACTCTAAACCCCTCTTGTCCTCACAGGGTATTCTCCGCCTACATTAAGGAGGTGGAGGAGAAGCCTGGCCCCACCGCTTGGGGCAGCAAGATGCCGTTTGGTGAGATGTTGTTCGAGTCCGGAGGATCTGTAGCTGCAGATCAGACTTCGGTTGGAGGCGGTGGTTGGGTGCACAGCGTGTGTTTCTCTCACTCTGGGAACCGCCTGGTCTGGACCTCCCATGACTCAACAGTGTCTGTTGCAGAGGGAGGCAAGACTGGCACGTAAGAGAGGGTGGGGCTGCGTAACTGCATGTTTGTGTGTGTGGTTGATATGTAGTCTGACCTTTGTTTTGATCTCACAGGGTGAACAGTCTGAGCTCTGAGACGCTTCCCCTACTGTGTGTCACTTTCATTACTGAGAACAGCATAGTGGCAGCTGTAAGTATTCACTACATAAACAGTATTTAGTCAGAGCATGATAAGTTGTTTTTATACTTTTATTTTTACTCTGACTGATTTTCTGATGGACTAAAATCAATTTAACAACTAAACCAGACGTGAAAATGAACTGTAATATTTATTAGGAGTCTTCTATATATACAACAAAACAATTCAAGCACTGAGAATTGGCCTAAACACTGAAACGTTCAGTAAATACAGGGATGTTTGTTGTATGTTTTCAAATGTTTCGCTTTTCCTCATTTTCTGTCAGCTATTGCCTGACTATGCCGTAAACACAGAACAAGAATAACATGTTCACTTATTGCTTTCTGAAAATAAAAATAATGTGCATCTATTTTTACATGTTAATCAAATATTATCAAACAGTTACACAAGTTCATAAGTTAGCATACTGTTCTTTGCCAGAAATAGAGAAAAAATAAAAGTGACAGGGTCACCTTCAACAACATTGCAATCAAAACACTTTCTAGCTTTCTAGCTCAATCTTGATACTACAGCATGTTAAGGTCTTGTATATTATCACCTTCCTTAAAATATAAGGAGATCTATATGGAGAGTCTTCCTGACCGCATGTTCATGTGTTTCTGCTCCTTCAGGGCCATGACTGTTACCCGGTGCTGTTTGTGTATGATGGGGCTAAAGGCAGCTTGACGTTTGGTGGTAAGCTGGATGTTCCTAAGCAGGCGGCCCAGAAGGGCATCAGTGCCAGGGAGCGTTTCCAGAACCTGGACCGTCGAGCCTCAGAGACCCAAGGCACTGAGAAGGACCTGAACAGCCTGCACAAGAACAGCATCAGGTGGGGAAGAAAAAAATGCTTACCTAAAGCTAGACTGTATGTAGTTAATTATCTGATCACTGGAAAGTTCACCTGTGACATCTGTCGTCACAAATGTTTGTGAATGTTAGCGCCAGAGTTTGTGAATAACACTTTCACATTTATATACACACAACCATCGTTGATGTGTTTTGCTCTGCAGCACAATTAGGGGTGCATTTAACCCTTGCATTTTTTTTTTGCAAATTCAACTATGTTTGATTTGTTTGCACAGCTTAAGCAGGCGCAAAAGCAATGCAATCCTTGATTGATTCAGGTCCTTAGTTTCTTTCTCTCCACCTCGACATATTCAATTGAACTCAATCATTCGTATTTAAAGGTGTGTTACTCATCATCCCAATCAAACAGTTGTTTTCCTTTTTTATCTTCAAGTGTGTTGTGTGCAGATTATTGATTTGTCTAAAACAACATTTTCAGCCAAATCTCAGTGCTCGAAGGAGGAAGAAACCAGTGCACCAAGTTCTGCACCACTGGCATGGATGGAGGAATGGGCCTCTGGGATGTCAAGGTAGCCCACTCATAAACAAAAGAACAAACACACACACATACACACACACACACACACACACACACACACACACACACACACACACACACCCACACCTAAAACAGATCACACCAGCTACAGATGCTACACGTCAATGTGGCCAGATGTTTCTTCGTATGATGTCCTGATTTTTCTCCAAACACAACATGAACATTGTTTTTAAACATTCTATTTCCTATTTCAGACTCTGGAGTCTGCAATGAAGAACCTGAAAATAGTCTGAAGTCTAAATTCAAGTTTACGGCACTCCGGCAAAAGAAAATGCGCTTCGGTGGACATGAAGGAAACCGCTGCCTTGTCCCACACCGCTTTTTGGCCTTATTTTAATCAGGTATTTTTATATATTCAAGTTTAACGATCAGACTTGGGTCAGTCAGTGTTTATCCCTCTGAAACACTTTGTTGAGCCTGTTAAACCCAGCACTGTGTGCAGAGGACTGACCCCAGTCTGCAATTGGTACTTAAAGAGTTAGATTAGTTTAATCACAGAGAGCTCAGTCTGAGCTGAACGCTTACAGCTGGAATTTTATAATAATCTTGATGAATACCTACAGTATTTGTTTGTTTGTTTTTTTAAAGCTTATGCTGGTCATAATATGCATTTAATAAATGATTGCTGTTTTAAAGCACACTCTGGCTTAATTTATTACAGGAGTGGGTGTGTGATATCAGATTAACTCAAGGCTTTCATTATATTAGTGGTTTAAATACATTTATGTAAAATTACTCTGACAGTTTAAACTTGCTTTAAACTGCATTAATCATCCTGTGATATAGACGAAATAAATGAATAAATGTTAAAGATCGTAAAGATTGAAACAGAACGTTTTCACAAGCTTTATTGCTTTATTGTAAAAACAAAGAAAACAAAGAACACAGAAAATATCCCTCACTATTCCCTCCTTTGGTTACAAGTAGGGCTTCACTACTCTGCCAACAAAACACATTGAAGCATTTTATACATATAGTCAGCACTTAAAAAACACATACATTTAATGAAAAACAAGTGATTAACAAGGTACATTTTCCTCTTCCACCAAAGATAAACATCTTCAACATTTTTATACGAATTTTGGCTGCCCTTTTTCTACACAACAGACTAAATAACATATTTCATGTAACATAAAAGGTGTCTTCAAGCTAACAGCAATCTGTTGTTTTTGCAGCTGTTGGAAAAAAGATTACAATTTTAAAAAAAGGGGAGATATTTTTGTCCCTGCTATTATATTTACTTTGTCTTTGCCCTTTAACACTTCTTGCCTGCCCTTGCCTTTGTTTGTAGGCGGAATTATCAACACATTAAATTAGATTATATTAGACATTTGGTTATGATCCTTGGTTACTGTCCAGGTAGATAAACCAAATTAATTCAGAACAATGTATCATGATAACAAGGTGGTTAAGCTTTATTTGAGAATTTATTGAGGTAATGTGTGCCACTTGTACAGCAAAAAGTCTTGGACATAACACTATCATCAAAATACTGGAAACGACTTTCAATGTGTTGTTGAAACAATAAGCAATACAATCCAACATATTATTTTTTTTAGCACACATGTTGTTTCGTATAAAGATCAAAATATACCAAAGTTGGAAGAATAAATTCCCATCTTGCCAAAGGGATCATCAGTGGAGTTCAAGCACACAGCGATATCAGCATTCCCACCTGTATGTAGGCCTACCTTCTGTGACCAATTTGAATTCTCGAAACTAAACCAAGAATACCCTGATGACATCAAAATGACATCACTTGGGGTTATTTTTAGACTTGACAAAGATCCTCTGAGAAAACGATATAGCACAGCCATGGTTTTACCCACAATCACTAATTATTTATTGAATTCCCCTTCAGATATTTATTTTTAACTGAATATATTAATAAAACATTTTTAAAAAGCTGTCATCATCATGTTATAGCCTATCGTCACAGAGCCTGCATCCCACGCCTGCAACTCCACCTAGAGGCACAACCTGGAAGTGCACCCCCGTAGAAAAGACTCGGCAGAGATTCCCCTCATCCTCAGGCATGAATCACTCCCTCAAAAAAATAATAAATAAATAAAGTGGCATCCTTCAGTGATGAAAAACAGCCCTCTTCACCGAGTGCTGTTGAGGTGAACCGGTGGCTCCAGCTCCAGCACAGAAAGAGAGAGAGAGAGAGAGAGAGGGGTATAGAGAGAGAGAGAGAGAGAGAGCGAGAGCGAGAGAGAGAGAGAGAGACCACCACCGTGTACGGTAAACCGGCTGTCTCCCTTCAGAGACACCGTCCCCGACGCCCACACTTCCGGACTGGAGCCTCTGGAGGCAGCTGGGTCGGGATGAATCCGTCTCCCGGTGCTGCTTGAGATGAAGATAAGACAACAACGACGACGTCCTCCCGGTGAAAATACAATGTGCATCACGTTACATTAGGGGCGACCGTCACAATCCGAGCTGAAGTGATTAAATATCGGTCAGTCTACACGGATTCAGGCTTTGGCCATACACTGTCCGTCTGCTGTCAACTGTTGCTGATTTCCACTGTAAATGAATCTTGTAAGGTAGGTGACATCATTTCATTGTCAGTTTCTTTTAATTCATAAACAGCCTAAAAAACGAAAATACTCGCGTGTTAGTGGTTTTGATGATGAGGATGAGAGTGATGGTGGAAGGTTTTGAAAACGACCTGTTCAAAAAAAAAGTCAACATCTGCATTACAAAAGTCAATATTTGCATAATATTATCTTATATGGTGATGTAGAAATCGTGCATCCCTGACAAGCATTAGGCTATTAAAAACACACACACACACACACACACACACACACACACACACACACACCTGCCACTTCCCTCCTTCTCCTCCTACTCCCCCTCATCATCATTATCTTGCTATCTCCACTGTCAAGCCAAACAAACATATCCTCTGTCTTAGACTTGTGTGTTTACCTTTATTAAAGAAAGTCATTCAGGACTAGCCAATGGGTTGTCGTTAAACAGGCTTTGGATGAGTTGAAGAAGCTAAACAGAGCATTTCATGGTTACTGTCATAAATTGAAATTCTTGCTGTGCGCTACCTCGATAATTATTTTTTTTTGTCTTTAGGATCTATGAAAACAGTACACTATGTACCACACAAGTTCCAACAGCGCTCAGGCTGACATATTAGTGTTGTTTTGTTTTTTTAATGAACAATCCAAAGCTGAAAGACAGTTAATTTATTGATACATAAGATATGAAAGGCAAATAAACATAGGCCTATCTGACATGGTGCAACATGCACAGGCCTATATGATGGTATTATGAATGAAACATTTAATAATTGATTTTGTGTCTTCCCTCTGTAGAGCAGACTATTCTGATAAGGCCTTTTCAAAGACACGTAATCATAGTTATTCGTAAAATTAGATAGGGAAATCAAATGTGTTTCTCATTTGTGTTGTTGTACTGTAAACTATTTCTGCAGGCAAACTGAAGTTCAATTGTAGGCCTATATGATTTGAGTTGTGTTTTGGTGTAACACTACTGTTCATATTTAAATTGTTTTTACTAGATCTTCCAAGTAGTTGGGGGATTATGTTTTTTTTTCCCCCTAAAATTATGAAAATTCTATTGAAGTGATGCTTGGCCAGCTGTTTCATTTTCCTTAACTACATTTCAAACATCAGAGTTGAAGCAATTCATTTATCAGGCGATCAAAAGAAAAGGTATCTGCAACGAGTTTAATGAACAATTGATCGTAAGTGTTTTTCTGCAAGAAAAATGTTTAAAAAAAAAAAAAAAAAATCTGATTAAAGCTTTTAATATTTGTTAACATATGTTTCCAATGTTAGAAAGTTTTCAATCAAAAAACTACAACATTCGGTATTTAATGGGATGCTTTTACACACAGTTTGTGAACAAAACAATTTAATTGAAAAGATAATCAAGAAAATGTCCTAAATCTTAAACTCCCCTTTGACTGCTCTGTCATTTCACAATCAAACATGAAACACAGTCAAATGCAACAGAAATCTTCCAGAAATGAATATTTATCCCATATGTCAATGTATTTCTTAGTCCTCAAAACATCAGATAATACATTTTTTTCCTTTCAGTGTCGAAGAACCCAAGAGGAAATAATTATATTTCTGGTTTTGTCAGGCAGGCTGTCTTCACCTCAAATATATGACATTTAACAAAGGAAAAACCAACAAAACCTCAAATTTTAGATGCTTGAGTCTGAGAATACTTTACATCGTTGCTCCTCTCAATGAGTTGCCGATACATTTTCTGTTAACTGGCTAATCAGTTATTAAGCTAATTGCTCTAATTAGTATCGAAAACTCTTGATACACTTGCTCAAAGATCAGGACTTCCGTGTCAATGAAGAAGGCTTTGATATGAATGAAATCTTCATAATTAAGTACAGTTAGGTCGTGGTGTTTGTGGTTTATTTAGACAAGTGAAGCCCAGACGTTCCTTCTGTCTGTCCTGCTGTCGTACAAGACAAGTTATCATGATGTTTCCGCAACTCTGCTTCTCTCTGTCCACTTAGTGTGTGTCTCTGCCTGCCTGGCCTCTGGCCTGTTAATTATCAGCCAGCTTGATAAAGTCATTAATGACCCGGCCAAGCCTGCTGGGTCTGGCACTGATACACACACACACATGTACACAAACCCACACACACACACACACACACACACACACACACACACAGACACACACACACACACACACACACACACACACACACACACACACACACACACACACACACACACACATCAAAGAGAGAGTCAGGCAGACAGACAGTGTAGGACAGAGCTGGATACAAGGAGAAGAAGTCTCTTTATTTGGGACAGTACAGTGTGTTTCTGAGCCGGGTCACTTTGTATTAATAACTCTGAAGGTTGTCACTCTAAAAACAGCAGGAGCACAATTAAAGTGAAAGAAAAAAAGACATTTGTTAGATACTCGAATCTTTGACTCTATCAATACTTTAGTTTTTCCTCTTGGATCAGCAGTGTGATATAAATGATTAAAAAAGACTGGAATCTGCTGATGTGTAGGAGGGAAACATTGCGTTCTCCTGTTTCACTCTGTTGCACAACAACACAATAAGAAGCACACATTTACGAATAGCATCACTCCACTTAAACTAAATATTCTATATTTTGTAGACAAAGTCATATCTTTTTGTACGGAGATGGCACATAAATGCAAAGCTTTATGGATCCTGATATAAATGTGTTTCTTCCTTTAGCTGTTAGCTGTGAAGACTTGACAGAATTATTTGATTGTCCTAAAAATCCATATTGGAATTTTTCTTTGAAATAGTGTTCCCTTTGATTGTGTCCCACTATTCTTGGAACAATATGTGTGTGTGTGTGTGTGTGTGTGTGTGTGTGTGTGTGTGTGTGTGTGTGTGTGTGTGTGTGTGTGTGTGTGTGTGTGTGTGTGTGCGCGCGCGCGGGCGCGCGGGCGTCAGTGTGTGTCAGTGTGTGTGTGTGTGTGTCTATGTGTATCTGTTTGTACAGTGTGTGTGTGTATGTGTGAGAGGAAGTCAGAGATATCTCTAAATCTAGGTCTCTTATGAAATCTGCTCAAGATGCAGCATAAAAATCAGCAGGGGAAGTGGTTCCTAAGAGCATGTATGTATCTGTGAGTATGTGTGTCCATGTGTGTCTGCCTGGATGTCTTTGTCCATTTGCTTTCCTGCATGTTAATTTAATCATCGAGCAGCAGAGAGGAGAAGTGCCTGAGTTTCTTGTGAAGGGAGATGGAAGAGACAGGGAAATAGAGATGAAAGAAAGAGGAGTTTTCTGGTGTTGAGAAGAAAAAAATGACAATCCCCCTGCTCGGAGGTTTCCATGACAACAGTGACATCACTGATGGAGTGCTATACCTCCTGAGCTGTTCTGTGTATTTGTTTGGGTTTGGTGTTCAAAGGAACAGATTTGGGTTGATATGTGTGCGTGTGTGTGCTTGTGCAGGAATACCTGCACATGTGAATTGCTTATTAACGAGATCATCGGGAGAAACCTCCTGCTTCAGTCAGTCCGTGGTTACCCCTCTGTTGCCAGGCAACAGCAGTCATGGCAACAAGTTGAAGCATGATCTAGCGTTGCTAAGCAAGAGGACAGGATGGGGTTGAATATTATGAGCATCACTGAGATACACATATTGAAGATTTTAGATTTGAGGGCATTATCAAGACAAAAAGTCATTGAACAAAAAACTTAAAAACACTCAAATTAAACCCTAACGATTCCAAAATATGTTGCTTTTAAGGACAGAAATCTACAGCATTGTAATATTCTTTGTTCTATTTTTATCATTTTAAGATATCTCAGCATGTACAGGATGTGAACTTTACATGTAGACAAAACTAATGTGGCATAGCTCAGATTTTAAACATCCATTAAGATTTTTAAACCTAAATATCTTAATTTGTTGTTTTTTTTCAGGTATATGAACAACCGTGTTCCTCCTAACAAGAGATACCAGCCCACAGAATATGAGCATGCTGCCAACTGTGCCACGCATGCGGTGAATAACACAAACACACACGCACACACAAACATAACCACACACACACACACACACACACACACACACACACACACACACACCACACAGAAAGTGATAATTTTCCTCACACAGACCAAATGACACTCAGTGAAAAACAGGAAAATAAATCCAACAGCATTACATAAGAGATAAAGAGCTACACCTCCACATAAGTGTTTTTAAATCTACACCTACGCACATCATGCATCATGTTTCACTTTATCCTGCAAGTCTGTCCATTTTTTTCTCTCATCTCTGTCTCATGTTTCATTAATGTCATGGATTCATTTAGTTATGGATAATCCCCAGCCTGCTGGGCAGCTCAGTGTTGCACTTCCAGTCGGAGGACCAATGGGAGCAGTTGTCAGCCTGGGTGTATGGGGCGGGGCTCAGCTCGCTCTTCATCATCTCCACCCTGTTCCACACCGTGGCCTGGAAGAAGAGCCATCTACGGTACACAGACACACACAGACACACATTTCAATTTTAAGCCAATATCCGGACTGTTTTATAAGATTGCTGATGATGAACATGGTGTAAGTGTAAAACAGAACTGCAGACTCACACTGGAACAAACATATTTCCCTAGACTCAATATCTCATTTAATAATCTAAATTTCCATGACTGTAAGAACATGCCATGTACATGTACAAAAAAATGATGACATCCAATGTGCCTATATATTGTATTATTAAGTTGCATTGTTTGGACACACTAGGTTCTTAACCATGGAACTATCATCACTGTTTTAATGTGAATCTATGCACACTGTGTGTACTCTAAAAACTTTCATCTGCCTCATCTATACAAAGCATCCCGTTACAATATAACTAATTTAAACATATTACTTTCAGCATCCTTTGCACTACACATTTGTTTATTTTTAGAGATTTCCACTCATGTCTCACTGTGTACAGGATTGATTGTTTTTTATTTTATCACTATTCCTGATTTAAAGTTACCTTCATAGATCTGTGTGTAGTGGTGTAATTGTTTGTGCTCCCTGTGCCAAGATAGTTGTCCTTTTTAAATTTGTCGACATCTATTTCTGTGTTTGAAGAATTAGAGCAAAGTAAAACTGATATCAAATTCCTTGTTTGTGAACACATACTTTGCCAATAAAGCAAATTCTGATGCTGCATGTAAAAAAATGTCATGAAGCCATTTGTCGCTCTCTCTTCAGGTCTGTGGAGCACTGTTTCCACATGTGTGACAGGATGGTGATCTATTTCTTCATCGCTGCCTCCTATGCCCCCTGGTAAACGTACAACCCAGCTATGTGTTTGTATATATACGTGAATGTGTGCTTGTAGACAATATTTGCAGTTTTTTGTTTCTGTTTGTGCTTCATTAGGCTGAACCTGAGAGAGCTGGGTCCCTGGGCAAGTCACATGCGTTGGTTGGTGTGGGTCATGGCCTCTTTTGGGACCACATACGTCTTCTTCTTCCATGAGAGGTCAGTTCATCCATTTACTGCAGTGTTGAGCTGTTTGTCGATATATATATCAACTTAAACTTTCCTCTGATGTTAGAAAATATTCTGAACTGAAAAGTCCACCTACAAGTTTTTTTTTTTTTTTGCTTAAAAAAGTATTCCATCTTCCTCATGATTTAATTTCAGCATAGGGATGCACCAATCTAACCCCCTGCCACCCCCCCCCCCCCCCCCTAAAAAAAAAATTAAAAAATTAAGCTAAAGAAAACAACAACTTATAGGCTACCTAAGGAACATCTTTTTTTTACATTTCAGCTTAACTCACAATCTGTCTTCTGAATTGTTGGTAACGTTATCTTTTCTTGTATCCTCTACATTAACAAGCATTGTTTAACATGTAATAAATGGATTTTATTTATATTATAGATATAGATATATATCTATAATATAAATATCTATATAGATATAGATATTTATATTATTGCTGACATCATTTTCCAGTTTCTAAGTAGAACCAACCATTGCCTTCACATTAAAATGCATTTATTGTGAAGCATAAAGTGGAAGTGGCAGAGTATCATATTAGCATTGCACAATTGAATTTAGCAAAGCAGAGGAAGACCAAGTGTTACCATGAGTCTGGTTTTGCTCAACATTTCAGCCTGTTAAAAGGAAGTTTTTCTTGCCACTGTAACAGAGATAACATTTGTTATGAGGTGTATACACAACCAAATACCCCAAGGGAATATGATCTTTAAATAATCAGTAGGGTTTGGCTGATTCCCAATCCAGTTTCTTAAGGTCAGCATTAGTGAAGAGACCAGTGGTAAAAGTATTTCTACAAAAGTTGAATGTCTTAGCTTTAACCACTTTTAACAACATAAAGAGAACATTGGCAAGAACCCCCCTTCTCCTCTCTGTTTCAGGTATAAGATCATGGAGTTGATCTGCTACACAGTGATGGGAGTTTTTCCTGCCTTGGTCATCCTCTCCATGGTGAGCTCGCTCACTCAGTCTCACTTGTTGTATTTGAATTTTATTTCATCATTTCCTGCATGTAATATCTTTGAAACATAATCAAATGTCTGCCTCTTCTCAGCCCGAGCAGGCGGGATTGTGTGAGCTGCTGTTGGGTGGAGCCTGCTACTGTATGGGGATGGTCTTTTTTAAAAGTGATGGCATCGTCCCATTCGCCCATGCCATCTGGCACCTGTTTGTTGCCATGGGAGCCGCCATACACTACTATGCCATCTGGAAGTATCTCTATGTCCTGCCACCCAATCAGGTCCAGACCTCCAGATGACATCCGCGCTCACCTCAAAGGAAGTAGCTCCTGTATTTAAGAAAATTCAAGGTGATGTTGATGTGAGCTATTTCCTGATTCAGGGGCTGTTCTTTTTTTGGAAGGTATATTGTTACCACCTACTGAAATAAGAAAATTCAGCCTCACAATGAAAAAAACTAAAGGTGCATTAAGGTGCTTCTTCTCAACTCTTAAAGTCAGAAAAATCCATGTCCATCACCAGGAAATTTCACTGAATCTGCTCAGTTGTGTCAAGATGCTGAGTCTACAGCACAGAGTGTATAAAGTAAGTACACATAGCCGTCTTGATATCAGCCGTCAGTAGATAGAGTAGGAAATGCTCCCCAGAACATAGGGGAATGACATGCGGGAAAGGAGCCGCAGGTTGGACTTGAACCTGGGCCGCCCGCTTTCAGGACTATTGCCTGTGTACATGGGGGTAAGGCCTAACCACTAGGCAATCTGCTCCCATCTCCCATCTGCTTGCATACAATTTTATTTTATTTCTCAACCAGAATGTGTTGTCCCCTACTTGTATGGTAAGAATAGTTAAGAATGGAGGTATGAGGCAATTCCACAATGTCTTTACTTCTGACAGCAGAGGCTAAGTCTACTTCTTATATACAGCCAGTGGCTTCAACCTAATTTCTGTTGTGAGCATTCTAAAAATACCTTCAATGACAATAATTAAATGCTGGCATTTGAAATGTTTTATAATCAGGGCAGAGGACAAAGCTGAAGTAATGAGAACATCTTTAGTTTTTCAATTCATCCAGAGAGATGATCTGTGCCTGGTTTTACGTTCATCTATCCTGTTGAAACATAAAGTTTGAAAACATATTTGAGAAACTCTAGGTAGCAATAGTGTCTTGATGAACACACAAGTTTGGAAGATACATCATCTTGGAACTATGAATGTGTAATTTGTACAAATCCATCCAGTAGATATTTCCTGATGAGTAAACTATGGTTCCAGGGAATAATCAAAGTATTCATCCTCTGAATATGATCAAAATCTTCACTGACTTTACAGACAATTCATCCAATTGTTGATGAGATGTACGTAACCCTAGCCTCACTTACCTGGTGAATATATTGTGTTTACATGATATTTTTTGACTTGTGAGTTGATGAGCTTACCTGAAAGCACCATTAAGCAGTTATTTGCATGGATTGTAAAATATGGGGATATTACTCATGTTGATTTAGCAAAATGTGTCAAAACACTGTCTGCCATTGAAGGAAACTTTATATCAAGATGACCTCGATGCCTGAAATTTTGGACTTTGGAAGCTAGCAAGTAGGGACAATTTTTTTTATCACTAGTGCAGTTCAGTTCAATTGTACGTGCTTTTAAAAGAATTAAGGTTTCATTCAAATGATCACGGGTTGAATGAGTAGTCTAGGAGATTTCTATTAATGTGTCGCACATCCAGATTCAGCGTCAGAAAGTTGACTTGAAGGCATTATCTTTTGAAGAGAAGATGACAATGTTAACAAACAGCTGACTTTACCATCACTTTTTACTTTAAGGACATTTCTAATATAATTATCATCATCAGTAGAGAAATCTTGTTTTTGTTTGACTACATTTAGAAGGTTGAAACATCAGTAACTTACTCTTCCAATTCAGAGCGCTATAGTGTTATAACTATTATTGTTATTAGTTGTGCTTTATACACTCTAGGACACTAGGGTTCAACAGCAGTTGCTTCAGTCAGTAATTTACTGTGATTTACAAAATCAAGCATGACTGTAGAAAGATCATTTTTATGTTAAACATGCAGATATTATTGGTTTTAGTCAGGGAGACTTGTGTGCTTCCACATTTAGCAGGCTCAACACTGTAGGTTATCAAGCATAATGAGTGAATTCTAATAGTCTACTGTTGTTGATTATAGGTTTAGTGAGTGAAGCCGTTATCAGTACGATGTATACAGTATATATTTATCAGTGAGTATATGATAACTCATCTATATTTTTTTTCAGTGTACTTATAGTGTCAGCTGGTTATCTTCACATTGTTCAACCAAATGAATTAACCATTTTACAAGGCAGTCATTTTCCTCTGACATCACGCTAACGGCGGGAGGCTAGGAAACAGTATCATTAGCTATGCGGAGGTGGAACGCTGACGTTAACTGTTGTCTTTCTGAAGCCAAAAGTAATAATTATATTGTTTGTTCTTGAAATATGTCCAGATCTCCCTTATGATTTATACCGTCCACCCAGTGTTGAAAATTCAGCAGCCTTGAAATGATGGTGTTTTTGTCAGATTTCCTACATTTATATGATTTGCAACCTCTTTTCCCAGAGGCACAACATTAAAACCACATTCAAACTTCCCACGGTGAGCGTGACATCAGAGTAAATGACCGCCATGTAGGCTAATACGTTGAATGGGACCCATTTGACTGAGATAAAGCGACAGAGGGGAGAACCACTGTCTGATCCAGCACTGCCAGACTTACTGCCGTTACTGATAGCACACTACTACCATAAACATCCCACACTTGAAAGGAAACTGAAGCTATAATATTGTTGAACAATCCGGCCCAATATTTAGGCATCTCAGGTGTGTGTGTGTGCATGTATGCTTGTGTGGGTGTTTGTATGTATGCTGTGCTATATGACTCCCATGAATCCAAAGCCTCTTATCGGCTGAGTCTATGTTTACACCTTACGCATGTACCTTGAACACATCAAAAGTACATCTGAAATATATTATGTACTCTTAGTGTTGAGCTGTTTGTGATGGCACAGGATATTATATACTGGATAAGCTTTTATAGTGAATAATATGGCTAAAGGACCAAAAGGTTGTACCTTCTCAGTGTAATCACAGGTGTAAAAAAAAACCTCTGCTCCTGTTGTACAGCCTTCTCTGTCTCAGGATTTAGATCATTTGGGCTTCAAAGCCTGTGAAAGCAACGTTCAACCACTAAAGCTGCTCCGATGTTTGAGTGCTGTCTGCAGAAGTAAAATGTTCAAATAGCTGTTTTCTTTAATGCTGGCAGTACTCCTTACAGCTCTACTTGCTTACTTTTATCACCAAGTAAGTCACAAAAGTTGTCTTCAAGCTGTAATTATGGGTAATAATCTTAAAAATTAGGAGAAATCTTTAAGCTAGACAGAAATGAATATTAAACCACTATAGGTATTATAGCACAAGTGGTGTTTATAAATAATTGAATAACTATAAAAATAAATTTATTGTAGAATCTCTTTAACATACTGTGGTTAACACTTGCAAGCTGAATGTCCAGACATTTCTAAATCCAAGTAAAGGAAAATATTTCTTTGTTACTTTGCCTATGACCAAACTTTACTGTTTTTTTAGCAATCAGGCAGACAGACTTAAATACAAATAAGCAAAGACATAGGAAAGACATGACAGTCTTTCTGTCAGAGATAAGAAGTGATATATATTGAAAAAATAGCATTATAGAACAATTCTGCCATTTTTCAGGAAAGGAGCAGGTTTGCAGAAACTGTTCCCCTCGTTGCCTAACTTGCTCCTGAACAGGTCTTGGACACTAAATGATACTTTCATTTCAGTACAAACTTACCAACCAGCTTATGAATGCATCATCGTCATATTGTAGGGTCCAAGAAGAAAATCAGACTGACGTAAAAACAAAAACCATTTCAACCACTTATTTTTATTACTTTATGTGACATACAACCAACAAACACACCACGGTGGAAAATAGCTTGGAGAAATTACAAATACAGTTATATTAATATAAATACAATATTATGTTGTTATTTTATCTTTATCACTCTTAAATGTTTTGTTATTTTGTCAATAGAGTGGAAAGTTAATGGCAAACAAATATAACTACCTGGTGATGGTATTTCTCACTTTCAATTTGTCAATCTGAATTTAAAATCTTCAGATATATTCTCTAATTTAAGAGTACTCTTTGAAATATGTGTACGCTTATGTGTTTACTTGAGCCTATGAGAAACACAAAATGCTTGAGCGTTTCTTGTTTTGCAGTGCTCTGGGGGGGATTATAGCCTATCATTGCCAGTATTCATGCTCCACAGACGTGGGTGAGACGAAATATTTGATTAAGAAGTATTTGATTACTTTATGTGTGTCTGTCTTGTCTTAGTTGTTTTCTCTGTGTCGTTCAGATACAGTGCCCACCTGACTTTGTATAGAGATTTCAAAACTCTCCATGACGCCTTCATGGTCCCTCTGTACATTGTTCAAATGCTCTGTGATTGTGGAGCTGCTGACTCTGTTCTCAGTGCTGCTGTGTTTTTTTCTTCTTCTGATCGTACAAGAATGATTATATTATATCTTGTTCTTTCTCTCTTACTTTCCAATTGGGTTTTTTTTCTTCTGTGTCTGTGGTGCTTTGTGCTGTGACAAGCCTATATGATGCCAACAATGCTTTTATCTTTTCTATTTCTCTTGTAATAAAAACAAAATCATGCAGTATTACCTGGACTCAACATTTTATATTGTTTTACTTCACTCTAGTTGGAAAACAAGATTAAACTGCAGCAGTTTTGACTTACTAAAGAGGTATTTTTTTAAAGCTGTAACCAACACTTTTTTTTATCCTCCATCACCCTTTTTTCTAACCACAGATACCTGTCAAGGATACCAAAGTGAGATCAGGCAGAGGGGTTTTATTCAAAGATAATCATGACTGTACTCATCATCACATGTTTTGAATTTTGAAATAGCCTACAAATACAATACTGCTTGGAAAGAAATTTGTAATAGGCTACACTTCACTGATCTTTCTTTTGTAAACATTAATGTGAAGAATAATAAAGTGTACATGAACAATACAGAATGATAGATACATTTCCATAGTTAGGCTACTATTACTGTTTACGAAAATAAGCAGGAATATTTTTTTTGTGGTTTGACCTGGTTTAACTATTTACGACGGAGGATCAGGGCCACGTTAAAAACATTTATTTTTTTAATTTCGAGATTAAAGTCGTAAATTTACGAGAGTAAACTCGTAAATCTACGAGAATAATCTCGTAAATTAACCAGTTCGAGACCAGCCTCCGCAAAATGATGAAAGTAGAACTCTTAAAGTATTTTCCTCTGCAGACAACTTCCTCCAAGTCAGTGTGGTTCTTTCTTCGGAAAAGCCACAGTTTCTTGCAGTATCTTTTCAGGGTGCTGATATTTTATGACAATGTGAAGATGATGATGTGCCAAAAGCATGTGTAGTTTCATATCTGTGTAAGTAAAGCCCCAACACAACTATTTGTGTCTGTTATCGATCTGCCTTGTTAAAGTGTCTCATGTGCAGAGCCAGTTTGTGTCCTGTTCACCATCATTTTACAGATAAACAAGGTTTTACAAGTTGACGTGAAAACTTCTCTTGAACTAACTGTTTTTAAGACTTTAAGAGTTCTACTTTCATCATTTTCGCGCAGGCTGGTCTCGAACTCGACTTTAATCTCGAGTTTTATTTTTATTTATTTTTTTTAACGTGGCCCTAATCCTCCGTCGTAAACTATTAGTTCCCTTCTCCCTTTACTTTAAATATTCATAGTCACCATTCAACGTTATGCTACCAGCTTGCTTTAACCCCCGGTGTCCACCAGGCGGCGGAATCTCAGTATACTCGGGTGCCAGAGCAGGTGCGTCGAGGTGAGCGCAGCACGGAGAGCTCGGGTAAATCCGTCGTAGCTCGGCCCTCGGCAGTGGATCGCTGTGTGGATGTGGGAATGCGGCTTGCTTGAGGCAGCGGGTATTGCTGGACAGTCGGCGGAGATGAGCACACAGAAACAGGAGCCCTCGGCGGTTGGCTGTCGTTCAAGTTAGCGGGGCTTGTTGGGGGGGTGTGCGGGTGGGTAGCCCTGGACGGCTGGGTGTCGATCGGAATAGAGCAGCTAGGTTATTTTCCCCCCCTCACATTTTTCTTGGGATTTTCCATGGGAGACAGACAGAATGAGAAAGCAGCCAAGAAGGATACCCCAGCACCATGGAGCCACGCATTGCAGACAGCGTGAGTACAAGACATACAAGAGAGACCTTAAGGAACTGGGTTTTCACTGCTGGAATCACACCTCAACTTTTCAGGGACCTATTATTTTCAATGGCAATTTTTTTTTTTTTTACAACCTGCGTAGTTAAAACAACATTTTGAATTACTGTTGAGTGTCGTTCACATGTCGAAACTGTGTTTACGCGTTAATCTTTCTGTGTCAGGAGCTCGACTAAAATCATTAGACACACATGTGGACCGGACTGTTAGAGGCCGGTGTGTTAGCTTTATAGTGCCGCGCCTGGCAACTCATCAACGGATTAATTTCTGAGGATTTTCTCCTGCCTTTTGTTGCTACGGCGGTTGCTACTGACGACCAGTGAGGCCAGAGCCGTAAACAGACGGACCGACACCGACTAATAACCACAGCAGTCACAAGTTCATTAATGTGTAACCTGCATGTAATGGCTGTGAAGTGTTTTTCAGCGGCAGACGTTTCTTCTGACCTTCTCTTATTCTGAGACAAGGACAGACAGCAGGTAAAAGGTTTCTGGAGAAGTCGCAGTCTGTGTGAGGTGATTTTCCAATTGTAACACTACCTATTGGGTCACATAACACACCCCAGGAATGCAAAATGTAGGCCTCTCTTTACCTCGGTTTCTTTCTCTCTCTCTCTCTGTATATATGTGTGGTTAGATGGCCCTTGGATTGAGTTAACTGCGGCCAAGTAGCCAGATTACTGTGGATTAGCAGGCATTTAAAATAGTCACGTTATCCCACCAGTGGCTGCGGAGTCAGCTACAACAACACCTTTTAGGCTGCCTGCCAAATATTTCTGAACAGAAATGATCTATACTGTATGAGTGGATAACTGCACAAGTTGCATTCTGCATGAGGCGCTGCTTTCATCTGTTGTCAAATGGACTGCCCGAATCATGTTCAGCTAATGTTTCCTGATGCATCCTGCATGAAAGATCTTCTCCAGTCAAGTAATAGGCCCTGCATCAAATACCAGTAGTGAAGCATGAATGTGCAGGGACATGGACTGGAAACACCTGACTATAAGGATATAGTGCATGACTGGATGCAGCGAGACATAGGGCTGTACAATCTTCACTATGGGTTATGGAATTTGTTGCCTAAAAAGTTAAAAGTTACATCAATAAGTGAACCCCTGAAGGGATCTGACTTCAAAGTGGACCTCAGTGATCTTGAACTCAGCAATAACTCTTTTAGTGTTTCTGTAAACTGTCATTAACAATGTGTTTTTGTTTTACTTGCCTCTCCAGTTTGAAGGGTGACTGTGACAAGAAATGAAAATCATCTAACCCTACACTCTAAACTTTGACCTGGTGCTGCGGCACATTGGATTGACAATATTTAACATCAGGTACTTGCCAGATGCAAATACAAAAACACACACAACAAAAATAGTATTTTAAAATTAATTTCTCATCAAACACTCATCAGTTGTACAGTTTGTGAAGCCAACAACAGCAGCATCATGTTCTACGGTTCCTCCTCCGGGGCCAGTATGTCCCTTCCCTCCAAGAGTCGCCTGAAACGCCAGAGCAGGACCTTCACACAGGTACACACACACACACACACACACACACACACACACACACACACACACACACACACACACACACACACACACATTTGGAGACGTACTGTATGTGCATGTTAATTAAAATTACTAGTTGAAAGTCACCAGCAAAAGTTTGAATAAAATTCAAATTTTTTGTCAGTGACTCATTTCCTCAGGGAAGATCAACAAGTACACCTTAGGTGTACACCTTAGGTTGCTTTCCGACGTGCTACAGCATGGCAGTTTACTGCATTACAACCAGGTGCCGGTAATACAGTAATAATGGAAAAATTTACTTTATAAAATGAGATCAAATTTTCAGATAGACTAGTGTTTATGTCGTGCACCATCTAAGGAGGCTAAAGTCCTCTTCACAGAGACCATAGGCTTGAATCCAACCTGCGCCTCAGTTCTTAAGGTTTTTGATTTGGTGAGCAATTTAACAGGATAACTTTGGTTTTAAGTACATTTATCTTGTGCCAAGAATACAATCTGCATTTTTATAGAATATGCACAAGTTACATAAATGAGTTCACAGAGTCCCTTCAGTGGATCATTACAACATCAGCAAAGAGAATAATTTAGCATTTTTTTATTTATTCATTTCTATTCTGTTATTGAACTGTCTTGTCTGACCAATTGGTCTAATGGTTCGATATACAGAGCAGAGAGAGTGAGGCTAAGGCAGCAACCCTGTCTAGTTTCGCTCCCTGATTGGAATCTATCTTAAAGACAGCTGTTAACTTTTGCTCTAGCTGTCGATTAATTATAGATATATTTAACGCGGGTAATTGTCACTGTAAAACTTTTTCTGGAAAACACGTTAATGTGCAATTTATAGGCACTCTAGTGGTGTGATTGACTCAGAACATCTATGATGGATTGGCACAACATTTTACGCTGATTTTCAGAATCTCCACAAGGTGGTGTACAATGACTCATATGGTCCATTGATGTTTAAGCCGCTGGTACAGTAAACACAACCCTGTTTTATTGAGGTTTTTAACAGTGAGCCAATAGCAAGTCACATTGTGTGTTGGGCTGTTGTATATATTTTTTCTGTATCCCTTCTTTTATTCCTGTTTAAATCGGGTTTATTAGCAACCAAAAAAGGTCTATTCGCCCCAAGATGTTGGCAGAACCAAACAAAATCACTCGATCAAAAATCAAAAATACAATACGATACTATTCACTTTATTGTCCCCTCTACAAGTCCAAGGTCATTCGTGTTGGACTCAAGTTATGCACACATATAGCTGTCTCCACAGTAGTGATCTGGTCAATAAAAAGAACCTGTGAGGAACGGTAACCACAAGAGGCAAGAATGTTTTTTTAAGATCATGGTGAAATGCCCCTTTAATGTAAAAATAGAGGTGAAACATAACATCAGTATTTTTGTCGCAGTGAATTCAGTATTGTTTTTCTTTTCACCAGGTCCTGTACCGCACCCTGAGTTACAGAGACCGGGTCCCAGTAGAAACGGGAACAAACACTCGTGGGGATCGACGTTCAACGACTGAACCCTCAGAGCGACCGGCGGACGATCCCGCTGAACTCTCAACGCAGAGCTCGGCCCCTGGGGTGCTGAAGATCTTTGGAGATGAAATTTGTGCCGGTGCCAACTACAAGAGCGTCCTAGCCACGCCGCGCTCCAGTGCGCAGGAACTGGTCAAAGAGGCTCTGGACCGTTACTCGCTCAATAAGAATGCTGCCCACTCTTATGTCCTATGTGATGTGATTGGACACTTGGAGGGTGGAGGTGGGATAGGAGGAGGGGAGTGGCGAACTGAGTGCCTGCGTGCGCTTGGGGACAATGAAAAGCCGCTGTTGCTCCAAGAGCTGTGGAAACCCAGGGAAGGACACGCGCGCAGATTTGAGCTGCGTAGGAGAGGAGAGGTGGAGGAAATCAACGCCAAGGAGAAGGACACCATCACTGCTGGTAAGGAGGCCCACAAAGACACACATACAAGTATAGATAGACAGCCAGACACACACACATGCACACACAGCAGCTTGTCTAGTACCCTTCCTTTCCTCACATATCGAACTCAGCAGAAAATCACAGCTCGTTACCTCTTCTGCAGAGTGTGTGTGTGTGTGTGTGTGTGTGTGTGTGTGTGTGTGTGTGTGTGTGTGTGTGTGTGTGTGCTTGCCCGTGCGTATGTGTGTGTGTATGCAAAGTGAGAGCTTCCCTTCCGTTATTTTCATAGAAAGAAGTCATTCTTATTGGATGATTACACTTATTTGTATTTAAATCAACAATATGTAGGAATTTGTTTTGGTGCGCTGTAGGTCCCAACCGCACTGTGATAAGACACACATATTGCTGTTACGCCTACATCTCAACATGCATTTGTTTACAAGCAGAGGGTGCAAAGCCGGCAAGTAAGTTGTGAGAAGCCAAAGAACCATGTTGACGGGCAAAATACAGTAATATTACCGGAAACTTTGCAAACTGTTTGCATATGGAGTATGTGTATGTGTGAGGTCTGGAATGGTAATCTGGCTTTATGGTCATTTTCCATGTGGGTCGACATAGCAGGGGCTAACAAACTGTCATAGTAATCACAGTTTGCACGCCTCCAAACATTTTTGGAGTAAACCCTTACTTTTTACCTACTTCTATTTTGAGTAAAGATATTGTGTCCTCCATAAACACATCTGACCACAAAGGAGTCAGTCAAAACAGAGAAAACACACTCTGATATGTGTCTATGGCATTTACTCCTCAGTTTGGTCATGGTTTGGGGGAAAGAAAGTGGACGACTTATTAAAGGGGACAATTGGATGGCGTAAGGTTATGTCATGTTTGACTAGTTTTATAGGGCCGGTTTGGGCCAATATTTCTTCCCAGTCTAGCACTGGTAGGTGTATTCAACTATTACTTTGATATCTATGGCTAAATGGCTACATTTGATACCGTACATTTATAAAGATAGTTGAGATAGGTTTGTAAGGTTTTCGCTAACTTGAGGATTTACAAGGAAAGATCCAACTTTTTTGGCACTTTAAAGAAACACAAACATAAATGCACACATACACAGTGCAATGGAAATGCATGGACAGCTAGTTGATTGATTAATTGAAAGTTGAATACTTTGTGACTGGATGTGTGGATGACAGTACCATTTTTATGAGTGACAGAATTTTTCTGCAGTGAAGCATTGTGCTATATTTTTTCCCGCTGTGTAACCTGCACCTGCATAGATGCAAAAATGAATCTTTAATTAAGACATGAACGGTCAAAAATCTAGGTGCTACAGTGCAAAAAGGTGAATAGAACACCAGCAAACATTTCAGTCCTTTTAACATTTAAACATACTTCTTTTAATGAATCTTTGGCTATTTAAATGTTTTTGGTTTCATAATGTAATCATGAAATGGTCTTTTGGTAGATTGTTTTACTAACTTGGTCATCAGATCCCCTTAGTCCCCTCATTATGCCTTTGGGTAATTCACGGTGAAGGCGAAACATCACAGGGGCGTAAATGTCGTGCTTTGAACAGGCAGTCTGAATAGGGCTAGTCTCACTGTCACTCTGACATTTCTCATGAAAGCATACCAGGGTTAGCTGGTTGCTATATCAACCTCTGTGGTAGCCAAAGAGTTTGTCAACATGTTTTTCTTATTGTTGCACATTGCAGTAGTTGTACACATTTCAAGCAATGAGACAATATTAATAATCCTATAAAAACAACAACAAGGAACCCTTTTGTTTTTATATCGTGAAAAGTCCATGCTGCATTAGACTATTATTGTTGCTTTCTGACTTACCTACAACATTTGCTAACATTTGCACAGTTGTTGTAAATTCATTTGGACTGTATTTAACCTGCACTCTTTGTAATGGCCAGCAGTCTGCAATAATACTGGTTGCAGTAAAGACATATGAATATATATTTTAAGGAGGTCTGAGTAAATGATCCTACTTTTGATTTGATTGTTTACCTCTTTAAACACTTTCTAAGTGAGTTCAACAATGTTCTGAATGGCTTGTTACACATCATTTTTTAATACATCATGATGTCATGAGACTCATTTAGAGTAGATGGCTAAAGGGCGTGGCAACCCTTTGATAGATAAGCAATCTCCACGACAACCAGCTAATCAGAATAGAGCTGTACCAATGTTTTTCCATAATGGCTCAAAACACCCAAGATGGCTACAAATTTAGGCTTCAAAAGATAATGATATCATGTTGGCTATTTCCTCTTCGTTTGTATACTATAATGATTAATACACATTTTATCCATATGTATTGAATTTGGGTTTGATTTGTTTACAATGAGAAACATACAGATCATCACCAGCCTTCTCATTTATTGTGCTAAGAGACATTCCAGTTATACTTCTACCTGTGCAGCCAGCCTCTACCTCTTTTCCAAAGCTTCAAATTATTTCAATAAAAAATTTGCCGTTTTAATTTGGGGATTAAAACGGTACATTAACTAAGGCATATTAATACACATATTTCTGTTCTCAAACTAACCTTTTCTCCCTTTTGTGTTGGGGTGTTTAAAAAACTCACACACACACTGGGGTCTCTTCTTGTTATTCACTGTCATTTACTTGTTCTCTTTTCTTCCTCCCCTGGTGTACCTATGAGCATGCACAAACATGTGTGAGATCTGAGTTTTTAATACACACACCTTTAACAATGAGATAGCATTTCAAAGGTATGTTAGGATTTTTATCCATGGCATGAATAAATCTGCATTTTCTATTTGCTGGCTTCAGTCTAAGCTGCCAAACAAGTTGTAATGAATAAATGTGATTGTAGCCTGACTTTTATTTCATTTGCATTCTAATTTACAGCGGATTATTAAAAACCTCATACCTTTAACTGTATATCTCTTCTTACTAACTGCTGATGTAACTCACTAGAAGCACCACATACTTTTTTTTAAACTCCACAGTGCATGTGTGCCTTATGTTATGTGGTTGAAAAAAAAGTGTGTATGGGAGGATTTTCTGTACTGTTTTGGTGAGGGGTCATTTTCTCAGCCCCTTCCTCCCCTTGGTAACCCCCATCCCCCCACCCCCACCCTGCTGTAGGGCCCAAAACCTCCCAATTCCTGGCGGCTCTAATGGGTCGATCTGGGCTGGGCAAACACAGGAGCTCCCCTCTGCGCTGTGGTCGAGCGGTACAGTCCAGCTCTAAAGGTGGGGACTGGCCTCAGGTAGGGTGGCTGTCACTTCATTGCCATGGTGACCACTTCTACCTGCGTTGTTGCGAGTGCCACCCCCATTTGCAAGTGATTCAAACAGTCTGAGTGTGTGTTTGCAAAATCTGTGAGCCATCGCATGAGGAGCTGCTCAGTCATTGAGTTCACTGTAGCCTGCTCCATCCAGCTTCCACTCAACTCACACATGACTGTTATGCACTTTGTGTCACTATAGCCTGAGACGTTTGTTCAATCACAAGTTAAACATACATACCAACATTGCACATGTACCATTAGTAAACTGTCTTTTTATATTTCACTCATTGCCTGTCTTTTCTCCTGTCCTCAAAATCTCTTGTCCTCCTCTGCCCTTTACTTTTTATTATAATCCTCCTGTACTCTATCCTGCCCTCCTCTCTCCCTCTTTGTTCCCCCTCTTACTTCTCCTCCTCCTCCCTTTAGATATTAATGCTCAGGCTCGTAAGCTGCAGAGGAACAGGGCGAAGGGGACGCTGACCCTGCCCCGCTCAAGCAACTCATCTTTCTGCCGCAGCCTCAGCGAAACCAGCCTCAACCAGGTTGGACTCACACTGGAACCTTTTCAGGATAATGGGTTGATGTTATTCATGGTCTCGTTATCCTACTGCGTTAAATCATGATTGCTTGTGTGTATGTGTGTGTGTGTGTGTGTGTGTGTGCGTGCATGGTTCTGTAGCTGGGAGTGGGAGACGAACCCAAGCGGTATTATTCCACCCTGCCAGGACCCTTAAGGGCTCGGGAACGTGAGTTGGCTTCCAGCAGCCGGAGGAAAGAGGAGGGAAGCCAGGGAGGGGTGAGGCACTCACTCTACCAGTCTCCCCACCTCCTGCTGTTGCAGGGTTACAATCGGCAGGTAATGTTCGAGAAGAGGTGACCCTGTAATAATATGTTCTTCATACAGTCCCAGTTCCAAATCTGAAGGGTCTTTACTTAGAGATGGGAATCATTCATTTTTATTGATATTGATACTATTTGTGGGACTCCTAAACACTCCAAGTCCTTCAATACTTTTGTAGTTTTGTTGTCGATTTTCATTTCATCTGATTATTTATTGTTCTGTGTGTTTCAGGACTGTTTGGTGTACCTGCTGAACAGGGAGCAGCACACAGTTGGTCAGGAGACTCCGTCAGCTCGCCCCAACATCTGCCTCTTCTCTCCTGACATCCTGCCCCTCCACTGCCGCCTGCGCCGAGTCCCTGCATCCCGTCGTCACGCCAACAACAACAACAAAGGAGAAGAGGAGAGCCAACGGTACTGTGTTGCTGTGGAGCCAGTTCTCCACGCCACGGTTCTGGTGAACTTTTCCCGCTGCGAGCGATCCACCACGCTGCGACACGGTGACCTCCTGTCCTTTGGAGCGCATTACATCTTCCTGTACAAGGACCCAACGGGTGCTAAGCCTCTGCCCGCTCAGACCTTGGCACGCCTCCGCTCCCTGGGACAGCTCTATGACGTAGGGGTGGAGGAGGGAGAGGGTGGAGCTCAGACTTGTAAGATGTGTGGTTCTGTGCTAAAGGACAAAGCAGCGCAGGCGTCGAGTGTTCCAGCAGTAAGACGCAGTTTCAAACCTCACCTGGTGAAACCTCGCAGCGGGGGGTCAACAGCGGCAGGAGCCCTTAGTTTGTCAGGAGGGGAAGGAGGAGGAGGAGGTGGAGGGAGAGGAGGAGGAGGAGGAGGAGGAGGAGGTCAGAAAAGAAGGCAACAGCTGGAGTTTGACCAAACTCATGAGGACCAGCTGTTGAACAGGATTGTGTCTCTCATAGAACCTGGAGGTATAGTCTCCGATTTACATTATTACAGAGGATATCATTTGATTTAATAGTGTTTAAACCAGCGTTTATATTCCAGTGGATCTAGTGTCATGCAAGTCATTCCACCAAGATAACACAACAATCTCACCCTTCAGTGGAATTTCAATGAAAATAGTTAAGCATGTATTATTCCTATTTTTTAGAAATAGCCCTCATGTCTTGAATTTCTGGCATCAACTAAATTTAGGTGAGGTGAATTGAATTCTAAACATTTCTAATCTAGTAGAAAATCTTGGATACAGAGCACAAACAGGAAGGTTAGAATGTGATTGTCAATAAACACAGACATTACTTTTCACCAGGGTTTGGGATTGTTCAGTTGGCTCTTTGTATTGACTGTATTGAAAGGAAATAATGCAAACATTGTATGAAAGCAATTTACACCGTTTCTCTTAAGAGACAGAGGTCAAAGGGTACACAGTTAGAAATGTGAGAAAAGCCAGAATCAGTGTTCCTGTTACACTAGTTTGTCCTTAAACCTCTCGGCTAGCTGTTTTATGTGAATGTTCCACAGCCTAAGCAGGTCATGTGATTAATCTTAAGTATTTTTTTTAATGACTAAGACAATTGCATAAACAGATAATATCACTAGAGGTAGAGATTATTATGATTTTGGACAACGTGAATTAACTCTTTATACTCCCTTTCAGGAGATGACCATAAGCTAACGCCTGCCTACCTGCTGTGTCTGTGCATTCAGCACTCTGCCTCAGCCTTCCCACCTGGCAATTTTGGAAAGCTGCTTCTCAAGATTGTCAGAAGAATTCAGACCATCGCATGGGTCAGTTTCTGCCTGGCTCACTGTCTCCCTCTGGCTGTTTGTCTGTCTGTCTGTTTGTCTGCCCTGAGGTACTTTGGTCTCTGCTGAAGTTGACCTCCTGTGGAGAGAAACTGTTCAGCCTTGTCCGGTCAGGTGAATAGTTAAACAGGGTTTCTTCTCATGTGTGTTGTACTGTATTACACATAAGCACACACAGATTTTTGTCCTGTCTGAATTATGAATCATTTCTCTCTGTCATGACCTCTACCGCCAAAGACTAGGGATTGAGATTATATTATAGTCCTATTTACATCTGTAACAATTACTCACATGACAGAATGCTACGTTGCAGCATTTGCTAAATCAATAAATGATTTAAGTTTTTAAATTAAGGAAAGAATAATACATACTCCTGATTGTCAAATGTTAGGATTAATAAGATAATAAATCAAATGTCTTGGACAAAGCAAGACCTTGGAAGGTGCCACTTTATTGTTTGAAATAAATCAATTAAAATATGGATAAACAAATAAATAAATCTACACTCAAGTAGGTATGTAGGTGAGAAGGCAGGCCGGAAAGCAAACCCTTCAGTCAGAATGTATCGATTGGACTTACAACAAGCCTACGTCAGCACGGATCAGATACCTGATTTTTGTCATTTATTGATTGCTGTCTGAAAGTAGGGAGACTTCCAACAAAGAAGTAAATTCTCTCTCATAAAACCAAAATATATTTATTAGAAATGTGCTCTTTGTAATAGCTTCTCTTTTTAAGTTTTATTTTGCCTAATGTGTATGCAGTTGAATGTTATAAGAGTTGGTATTTAGAGCAAGCTTATAATCAGTCCAGTGGGGCACAGAGTAATTCTAAATATGTGTCAGTGTGAGCGGGTCAGGTGATGGTGATATAATAGTGGTGTTTCTTTCTGCAGGTTAGTGATAGTGGTGTGAAGTGACGTTTCCCTACGCACATCCTTAAAGATTAATGAGTTGTTAATTGCTGTGTGTGTGTGTGTGTGTGTGTGTGTGTGTGTGTGTGTGTGTGTGTGTGTGTGTGTGTGTGTGTGTGTGTGTGTGTGTGTGTGTGTGTGTGCAGGAGAAAACAAAGGAGCTGGCTCAGAAGCAAGCTCAGCAGTAAGTATTACCTTTCAACAGAAAGAGAGCAACTGTGCTCTTATGACGTTTTTATGAGTCAGTGTGTTCACTGTGTCTAATTACTGTTACACTTCTCTCGTGTGTGTGTATGTGTGTGTGTGTGTGTGTGTGTGTGTGTGTGTGTGTGTGTGTGTGTGTGTGTGTGTGTGTGTGTGTGTGTGTGTGTGTGTGTGCATGTGCGCATGTAGTCAGGACCCGGCTACCTTGTCTCTGCTGAGTATCTCAGACTTGATCCCAGACCTGCAGACCATCTTCTTCTGGATGTCTAACTCCATTGAGATACTCTACTTCATACAGCAAAGAGCACCAGCGTACACACACAGCATAGAAACTCTGCAAGGTATACACACATACACACATACACACTGACAGACACACACACACACAGAGCGTGAATGAGTGTGGGAACAAATCAGCTGAAGCGTCATTACTCACAGTGACGAACAGTAGACCCTGGAACGGCATTGCTCCCTCCCTCTCTGTCTATATCTCTTAAGCATGCCTCTATCTCTGTCTAGGGTCAAAAGAGTCATTGCTATCAGCGACCATATCAGCCAACGAGGAGGCAATGACCATCTTGGAGGAAGTAATCATGTACACTTTCCAGCAATGTGTCTACTATATCACCAAGGTAATCTGTCACCACAGCAAACAGTGCCATCCTCTAAATGAGAGACTTTTTTCAATCTTGTTTTTAATAAAGGGCTCAATGAACGATAACAGACCCTCACTTACACCGTTTTTACACACATGCACAAAAGTACACACACACACACACACACACACACACCAGTAAATGACAAGGTGAGATAAGACTATGAATACATTGAAAAGTTATTGAACATTATTTTATTAGAGATCACTTCCATCATCAGGGTTGTGTGTGTGTGTGTGTGTGTGTGTGTGTGTGTGTGTGTGTGTGTGTGTGTGTGTGTGTGTGTGTGTGTGTCTTCAGGCTCTGTATGTAGTGTTACCAGGTTTGTTGGACTGTAATCCATTCCCAGCTGACAGCTCTGAGCCGTGTTGGAAAGGAGGTGTTGGGTTTCCTGAACCTGTCCGTAGGGTGCTGCAGGTAATCACACGTGTTGTATTGTTGGGAAGAAAGGTTAGTCATGGTCATAAGAAATAATTGATCATTAATTGTTAATCATTCTTTTAATAAATATGCTTTTTTCAGTGTTTCACATTTAGTTTTGTTCACCTTATTTTTACAACATCTGTTTTATAGATAGATAGATATAGACGATATATTATTTTGGTAAGCTTTAGAAATTCATACACCTTTTGAATGTTCATTTGTGTATTTTTATTTTTTATGCGAAAAGAAAATTACTAAATTACAAAAAAAATTAAATTCTGGCATGTCCTTTGGCAATATTTATTCAATTTTCAATTCAATTTTATTGCATATTTCATACAAACGTAAACTCAATGTGCTTTACAGAAAACATTATGATGATTATCTGTCAAAAACACATTGAAATGGCTTGCAAACAAAGTCATGCTTATAATTCTTTAAACTTCTATGTTGAATTACAAAAGCTCCAGTCACATTACCGATAAGTGTGGCTGACCAATACAAATGATTGCTGTTTAACAATGGTAATTAATCAATTCCTGTCCTGTAATGTAAAATGTAAAACATTACAGTGTACAGTGTAGTTTACATTCATGTCCACTAGTTCTCCTTCTTCTTCACAGCCTTTGCTGGCACATCAAATTAAGCTGTAGATCAGTGGAATCGTGTAATAATAGTGGCAGGAATGTGTATTTCGACCAGTGCAGGAGACAACCAAATAAGGATCCCTTCTCAAAACAAATGCTCTCGGTGCGCTGGGTTAGTTCAGGTGGTAGAGGAGGTGCCCCATGAACAGAGGCTTTAGACCATGTCGCACTGGTTGCAAGTTCGACTCCTGATCCTGACACTGTTTGGTGTATGTCGTCCCCCACTATATCCACACATTTCCTGATTATTGTATGTGGTCAGGTCCAAAAAAGCGAAATAATCTTAAACAAAGAAAAGAAAGCTCTGTGACTCGTGTAGAGGTCAAAAACTCTGTGGATGGAAGGTCAAAGATCAAAATAAAGTAGGAATAATAAATATTTTATAATAAACATATTAATGTTGTAAGAGTAGTTATCATCTGTAGTAATGCTTTATTGATACATTCTAAAGACATATTGAAGACGCTTTTAAGAACAACATAATTTCTATGCTCATGTGCTTGTGTGTTTTGTGTGTCCAGGTGTTTCAGAATGCACAAGAGCTTCTGCAGGGCTACCAGGTCCACCCAGAGATCCAGGCCCAAATGTTTGCTTACCTCTTCTTCTTCTCCAATGTGTCGCTTTTTAACCAGCTGATGGACAAAGGTAGGACAACAAGCAGGCACACTCACACTTTCTCTCCCATTTGACCTCCCTCAAGGCTTGTACAGTTTGTGTGTGTGTGTGTGTGTGTGTGTGTGTGTGTGTGTGTGTGTGTGTGTGTGTGTGTGTGTGTGTGTGTGTGTGTGTGTGTGTGTGTGTATGTGTGTGTGTGTGGGGTGCATATGCATGCATGTGTGTTTGAGTGCTTGTGTGAGTGAGAGAGAGAGAGAGAGAGAGAGAGAGAGCGCGAGTGAGAGAATGTCCTTGTGTCCTTGTCAGCATTTTGACAGTGACTAACCCAGATTTGTCCTCAATGCCCTTTCTCTATCTGCATTCTCTGTCTCCCCTCCTCCTCCTCCTCCTCGACTTCCTTCCTTCCATCTGGTCATCAGTGGGTGAGAAGAAAAAAAGTGGCGGTGGGATTGGATGGAGGCAAGAGGAGATAGAGAAAAGAGGGGGAAAGGGCAGAGTGAAGGGGGAAAGGCTGCAAGGTCAACCAGTTGTTGTGATGACCTTTTTAATAGTTTATCACTTTGTCTTAATACAGAAATCATTTGCTGCTGGCTATATACCTGTGTCAGACTACCTTTCAACCTCCACCCTCTCTACACTCTCATTTTTTATCTTTAGCCACACATACACACACTGGCACACACACCATATGTCTTCATTAGCCAGTGGAGACAGGACAGCTCACACGTCTGGCAAAAGAAGAAGGAGAAATGCCTTTATTTCCATGCAGAGGCTTCCCTGTCCTCCACCTCCTCTCCACTTACAGAAATCTATCCATCGGGCTTCTCCTTCTCTCCCTGGCTCCCCCTTTTGTTGCTCAATTATATTTCTCTGCCGATGGTGTCCATGGTAACAGTGACACCATCAGCGTGTTTAGAGCAGGTAACGCTGACGTTTGCACTGGGTGCTCTGCAATCTACAATCACAAACACAGCACACAGACACACACACATAACCAAATATTACAACATATTTGACTGATCTGATATTCAATAATACGCTGCACAACCTCTACTCTGTCATGGATTTGTATGATTGTAAAGCTTGTGTGTTTATATGATTGTGTTATTATGTCTTGCTTTGAGATGGAGTATATTGGATCCCTTTTTTTTGTTTTGACTGTTTCTTCGAGAGTGTACCATGGCTTTCTTATGTGTGTGTTTGGAAACCAGCTGCTGTAAAGCATTATGACACCTCTCCTAAGAGGTTAAGTGATGTCTCGTCTGTTTGTGAAGTCTCACACATAGATTACTGTATGCCTAGACATAAGCCTATTACAGAGAGGAGTGTGTTTATGTGTGTGTGTTCATCCAAAACATATGGCAGAATATTTGTGCATTTGTGTGTTTGTGTGTGTGTGTGTGTGTGTGTGTGTGTGTGTGAGCATATAATGTTATAGGTGTAGATGAGACATTTTGTGGGCTCATGTTTAGTTTTTGGTTTCACTAAATCTATTATCTGATGAGATTCATGTGTATTTATAAGCAGCCGGCTGCTGTGGTTGATGTTACTCTACATAGTGCTGACAATGATTCTTGATTGAATTCTTGATTGTTACAATCATTGAATGATTGTAACATTAAATGTGTTGTCAACTTTTGACATTGTAGCTTCATTTACACATGAACAATCTTGTTCTTTTTAAACTGTGGTAACTATCCCGTTATTCTTTGACTTTCATAAAGAAGTTTCTAGTTTAATTTTTCCGACAGAGTTATTGCATTGAAGCTTAAATTTAAAAAACTTACATTTGAAAATGTTCATCACTTTGTTCATTAGTACAAGGATGTTGATCACTACAATAAGAAATTACAAAAGTATTTTCTGAAGTTGTGAAATGTAATAATCAAATCCTGCTAGTTGGATATGTGAAACATTAGGGGTCTGTGTTTTCAGCTAAATTAAAAAATACCCCCTTGATCTATCTTCTCAGTTAACCTTTTTTTCTTTGGATTGTTACTGTTGTTTGTGCAAAGCAAATCATTTAAAGATGACACAGTAAGCTAGATGAATAAATGATGTATTTTTAAATGTTTCCTATCATTTTAACGGCAAAAGGTCAATCCATTTAGCAGGACATTAACTGAGAAATGAATAAAAACATTTGTTAGTTGCAGTCCTACCTAAGTTACTGTACAGCATCTTGCATAAGCCTGATTGTGTAAGTGAGATTTTGATATTGGGCTCATTTTACAATGTGTATATTTATTGTATTTGTGGTTTGTACTTGTTGCTACATCCCTTCTATGTGTATGAGATTTTTATTTTTATTATTAATCTTTTTTTTTAAAGAGTGTTGCTTCTGGGTCTGAAAAGAAACGTAGGGGTCTATAGCTTTGAAAAATCTCATATGATGACCAGCTCTAGTCCAGTTGTTTGTCATTGTTTGCACCAAACCCCAGCAGAGGCCTGATCTCACCTTGGGGGGTATTTTAGCAAGCTTAATAGGAATTATAGCTGCAGTGGGGTAATGGCATGACAGATTGACAAACTATGGGATGCCAACTTGACGGATACTTGATTTAAAGTTATGTTTATGTTGTGTTTACTTGCCAGGAAACTTCCTTCAGTTATTTGATGTGAAACAGAGAAAGAAAGGAGACACACAGAGGGAGGACGTCAGGCTGGTTTTGTTGTGCAGTAAACACAAATCTAGTCAGCTTAGCCCCTCTGCAGCAGTCGATTTGTATTCTGCAAGGAGCAGGGGACTGGTGGCTGTGCTAATATTTAATTGTCAGCAGTATCAACTTCTTTAAAAATTAATGCTGTAACACATATACAGAAACACACACATTCTGTCCCTCCTTCATGTTGCCTTTCTCTCAGGATTGCTGACACACCAAAGAGAAGAAATCCACTGCAGCATCTCTAATGAAATATCCAACCAGTTACAGTACTTCAGTTTGTGCATGTGTCTGTGTATGTGTAGGTCCAACTCGGGGCTGGTTCCAGCGCTCCAAGGTGTTGCAGATTCAGGCGTGTTTGCGGATGGTCATGGAGTGGGCGAGCAGGTCGGGTCTGGGACATCTGGCGGATAAATTCTTTACCAAACTTAACAGCACTGTTTCCATACTGACCACACCCCCTCAACAGCTCACACAGGTAGCACTCACACAAACATATACAGAACCCATCACTATTTTATACAGGATTATACCAAAAAAGACAATAAAATTAAGATTAGTTACAAGTTTTCTACCAACTCACACAATGCTGGGTGTCAGTAGAGTGTTAAATTGATCATCTGGTTCTCAATGTTTTCATTACTTGTCAACTAATTAAATAATTACCTTTTTTCAACCGAATCATTTTTGAGTAAAAAGCTAAAATTCTCCTGATCTCAGATTTTTGAATATCAATGTTTATCTGGATTGTTTGATGATTTGAAAGCTATAATGAGCTGCAATCAGATCTCTTGACTGTTTTTCATACATTTCACAGAACTGTTGTTAGAGGTGCAAGTCACTCTGATCTGCTATCGATCAGACATCCTCTAACCTTACTCAATTCGATTCTGTATGTAAAAAAAGGCTCCCAAGACTTTTGATAAATCACTCCTCTTCTACGTTTCTTCTTTTTTTCTTCTGTGCAGTCAAGTTGGCGAGCTTTGTCCAGCGAGCATCCGGCTCTGAAACCAGTCCAGCTGCACAGGATTCTCACCCAGTACCAGCTCACAGCAGAGTTAGGCCCTGTCCCAACATGGCAACCCAGCAGTGAGGACGAGGCGTATATATACAGAACAGGTAAGTGTTGGAATCTGAGTGTGGTTGAGATTGTGTTCATTTCAGAGCTAGAACTATTAGAACTGTTTAAATACAAAGCCCTCATGTCGTAAGTATGAAAGTTAAGCCTGCAAGCACAGTATTTACTAGCATGTGTTAAGCCTTACTCCAAGTGGAACGGGTGTTTTCCTCATAATTACTTCTCTGTTTCTTCACTTTTTCTTTGTTTGCGTGATGTTTTAGTTAGAACCTCACAAGGGACAGCAGATACAAATTAGCTTGTTAAATATTGTCCATGGTCCCTTTACAGATCAAATAAATACAAATAGAACACTATTCTGATGCATTAGCTTCACTGTGCAGAACATAGCTATTTCCACTTTTATCTGTGGATTAAAGACACCTATCCCAAGCCAATTGGGATTCAGTATCAACCTACAAAAGTTTGACATGGAAACTTGAAACCTCTAGTTCACATATACTGAGAATGGAAATTATGGTAAAGTGGAGGACGTCTTTTTGTGCATTTCTTACTTTTTTGTGTCCTTGTTGAAACACAAATTACTCTTCAAAGCAGATCTTCTCAGGTCTTAAAATGTGTGGTCGGGTTTTTTAAGCTTGTATTCATCAGTCAATAAATGGGCTGTATGGCTTCTTTATGAAGGATGTTGGTGAAGGTGTTTGTAGCACCACAGGAAATGAGCTATGTACTGAAGTTACTTCATAGGCTTCTGTAGCTTTGAGCCATGAGGACTCAAAACTATGTAAAAATAGAGCCCAGGTTTAGGAATAAGGGGATCTCTTCTAAACAGGTTTACACGTTTCTCTAGTTTTCTTAAACAAGAATATAATGTTAATATGTGTGCTGATAGAAAAACCGGATTATAACCAGGATATCACACACCAACTGTCCAAACAGGAATCTTTCATTATTTATACTTTTATGTTCCAAACCTGCTTGTTTGGCTTTGAATGACTTTCATGTATCGAATTTTGTGTCGTTTTTGACGATTTTTGGATGTGAACAACAGAAAGAGCCAATGGGAGAACTTCACAGCAATCAGAGATATTTTTGTTTATGTTTATGGGTACAGATGAGTTGACATCAGTTTGTGTGTTTAGTGGACCTCCTGGAGAGCTTTGAGAACCACCCTCCTATAGTGCTGCCCAGCGCTGGCTTCAGAGTTGACCTGGACAGCGATTGTATAGAAGACAGCATCTACAGACAGCTTCTCTACATCCGACACTACCTGTGGGGGCTCCGCACCAAGCCCCAAACACACACCCCCAGCGTGCACACACAATCCAACGGGACTAACACAGCTGACTGGCCCGACGTTCAGGTCAGGAAAAAACTCACACACACACTGCATACTGTCATATACACACACCTCGCAGTAATCCCAGCCATGTGCCACAGCAGCTGTGGTTGTTGAGGAGTTCCTCAAAATCCCATAAATGAAAGACAAAAAAACCCTCTACTCTAGCCAAGCCGCACACACATACACAGACTCACTCACAGAAATCCTAGACATGGTTAAATCATGGTTAATCTGATTAGTCTTTAGGCTGTCTAATTAGTGGGAACGGCTGACTAGACCATAATCCTCAGTGTTACTGCACTCTCATATATAGCCATACATCACATGCTTCACAGAAGTATAGATACATTCACAAACCTGTGAAATGTTCATTTTGTATCTGAAATAACTTTTATCATCTTAGCTTAGAATATCTATGAACAAACCTCTGTGTTTCAAAACAGCTTTTTGATTTATTAAACACAGTATACATATATGTTCTCCCTCTATTTCTAACCATTCAAACCCTCCATTCAGACCTTACACTGTCTTCTAAAATCTTTTTGTTTAACCCGACACAGAGGGAGTTGTTGCCTCCTGCCCACAGCAGTCCCCGCTATGGGGCTCCTGGGGACGAGGTGACGCCAGAGACGGGAGAAGAGAGAGGACGGGACAGACCCTCAGGCCAGTCACACACACACAGCCTCAGAAGAAATGGCACTGTCCACCACCCTCGGACAGCAAATCCAGACCCGTCCTGCCTCCTGACCCCCCCAAACACCCCACTGTACCCAGAAGGAGGAGGAGGGGGAGGAGGAGGAGGGCCTGGACAGATCATAGGCCCCACCACACAAATAAACGGCTGTGCTAGAGGAACTTTGGCAGAATGTAAAAAGAGCAACGGACTCATCACCAATGGACTGGAGGGTAAGCTGAACAACATAAAGGAAGTGGACAAAATAACAGGAACACAGGAGCATAAGAACGTAATCCAGCTCAGAAACACAATTAAAACTTAAAAATGTAAAACTTAAAAATGTTGTATGAAGTACTATGAAGTAGTTACTAAGACAGTTTGCTGGTGTTTTTGTTATTTTGTTCACACCAAATGTGCAATTTGAAAAAATGAGAATCCCCCCCCTCTAAAAAAACACTGTTTCTGGCAAGCAGTACAAAGCCTTTATTCAGTTTGCTATGCATGACAATGCATGTTTAGAACAGCTCAACTATAGCCGCCCTAATAGTCTTCTTCAGGGTTGAGAGGGGGTAACGTCACAGAAGAGTGCTCTGATGTTTTTCTCTTTTTCATCAGACTTTGTTTGAACTCCTCAGCACACAAGATGCTTTGTTTATTATCAGTTCAGATACTCAAGTTTAAATGTCTGTATCTCACTGCAAGGAACTCTTTCAGAGAAAATGGAAGGTTACATGAGGTCAGAGGGTTGCTCTGGAAAAATTGCAGGATTTTGCCTCCGGACTTCAAAGTCCTAATTAGAGCCAATTCAAGGAATAATATTGATTTTAAATTCAGAAAATGAATTCAGAAAACAGAGAATTATAAAATGCTGCACTTTGTCTGCTGGGTGTGTAGGAATAAAATAAAATAATAAACTGTTACCCATAAAAACTTAAGAATAATGATAATACATCATCAGGTGTTTGTCTTTTTGGAATTCTTCTGTCCCAAAATGATGTCCAAAAGATTGATGATGCAGCCTCAATTTGAACTATTTGCAGTTGTGTAATTTAAATACTTGTGTTAGTGTGTCAGTCCTGTCTCTTTCATGACAGAAGCATCCCTCCTGTTCAGTCCTCACACTTTGTAGTGAGTGTGACATCTGCAGGCTCGTGTTAGAATCACATGTTTGTGTGTCAGATTAGCTCAGGAGCTGCACCTATGCATGCGTCTCAGTATCTGTGTGTGTGTGTGTGTGTGTGTGTCTTCTGCACAGCAACACTTCTCATGTGTGTCCAACCCCATAGCAAGACCCTTTGTGTGTGTCTTTGTCTGTGTGTGTGTGTGTGTGTGTGTGTGTGTGTTTTTCTGTGTTTGGGTGTCCATGTCCTCTGCAGGGTGTATTAGTGGGTCTGAGTTTCCTTTCCCTGTATCCTCCCCTGGAGTCTCTCCCCTCCCTGATGACTTGTGTGTGGTGTTTGTAGTGGAACTGGACAAAGGACCCTACGGACTGGGCATGGGACTAATAGACGGCCTGGTGAGTGGACAAGTTAGACATTTTATCTTCACGGTTAGTCCAAGTGATTTTGTTATTGTGTGTCATTGGTTCATTACTTACAGAAGTTCAATATGTTAACATATTTGTGAACATATTTCAATCATATCCGTAATTTTAAATTTTAATATAGTTTAGCTATATTTATACTTGCCATATTACAAAAATTACTAACATAGAGGATTGCTGATCAAACAGTATTTTTTATCACTATTATTTCTT